>NW_026606919.1:422500-447500 GCF_029890125.1 Rhinichthys klamathensis goyatoka | reverse complement strand
ATCCTTCACCAACACACTCAGATCCTTCACCAACACACTCAGATCCTTCACCGTCACACACACAGATCCTTCACCAACACTCAGATCCTTCACCGTCACACACACAGATCCTTCACCGTCACACACTCAGATCCTTCACCAACACACTCAGATCCTTCACCGTCACACACACACAGATCCTTCACCAACACACTCAGATCCTTCACCAACACACTCAGATCCTTCACCGTCACACACACAGATCCTTCACCGTCACACACAGATCCTTCACCGTCACACACAGATCCTTCACCGTCACACACTCAGATCCTTCACCGTCACACACTCAGATCCTTCACCAACACACTCAGATCCTTCACCAACACACTCAGATCCTTCACCAACACACTCAGATCCTTTACCGTCACACACACAGATCCTTCACCAACACACCGATCCTTCACCAACACACTCAGATCCTTCACCGTCACACACACACAGATCCTTCACCAACACACTCAGATCCTTCACCAACACACTCAGATCCTTCACCAACACACTCAGATCCTTCACCGTCACACACACAGATCCTTCACCGTCACACACTCAGATCCTTCACCAACACACTCAGATCCTTCACCGTCACACACACACAGATCCTTCACCAACACACTCAGATCCTTCACCAACACACTCAGATCCTTCACCGTCACACACACACAGATCCTTCACCAACACACAGATCCTTCACCGTCACACACTCAGATCCTTCACCGTCACACACAGATCCTTCACCATCACACACTCAGATCCTTCACCGTCACACACTCAGATCCTTCACCGTCACACACTCAGATCCTTCACCGTCACACACTCAGATCCTTCACCAACACACACAGATCCTTCACCGTCACACACACACAGATCCTTCACCGTCACACACACTCAGATCCTTCACCGTCACACACTCAGATCCTTCACCGTCACACACTCAGATCCTTCACCGTCACACACTCAGATCCTTCACCGTCACACACTCAGATCCTTCACCGTCACACACTCAGATCCTTCACCGTCACACACACACACATCCTTCACCGTCACACACACAGATCCTTCACCGTCACACACTCAGATCCTTCACCAACACACACAGATCCTTCACCGTCACACACACAGATCCTTCACCGTCACACACACTCAGATCCTTCACCAACACACTCAGATCCTTCACCAACACACTCAGATCCTTCACCGTCACACACACACACACACACAGATCCTTCACCAACACACAGATCCTTCACCGTCACACACTCAGATCCTTCACCGTCACACACAGATCCTTCACCATCACACACTCAGATCCTTCACCGTCACACACTCAGATCCTTCACCAACACACTCAGATCCTTCACCGTCACACACACAGATCCTTCACCGTCACACACTCAGATCCTTCACCAACACACACAGATCCTTCACCGTCACACACACAGATCCTTCACCAACACACTCAGATCCTTCACCGTCACACACACACAGATCCTTCACCAACACACTCAGATCCTTCACCAACACACACAGATCCTTCACCGTCACACACACAGATCCTTCACCGTCACACACTCAGATCCTTCACCAACACACTCAGATCCTTCACCGTCACACACACAGATCCTTCACCGTCACACACTCAGATCCTTCACCGTCACACACAGATCCTTCACCGTCACACACTCAGATCCTTCACCGTCACACACTCAGATCCTTCAACGTCACACACACAGATCCTTCACCGTCACACACTCAGATCCTTCACCGTCACACACAGATCCTTCACCGTCACACTCTCAGATCCTTCACCGTCACACACTCAGATCCTTCACCGCCACACACACAGATCCTTCACCGTCACACACACAGATCCTTCACCGTCACACACACTCAGATCCTTCACCGTCACACACACACAGATCCTTCACCGTCACACACACACACAGATCCTTCACCGTCACACACACACAGATCCTTCACCGTCACACACACACAGATCCTTCACCGTCACACACTCAGATCCTTCACCGTCACACACACTCAGATCCTTCACCGTCACACACACACAGATCCTTCACCGTCACACACACTCAGATCCTTCACCGTCACACACACACAGATCCTTCACCGTCACACACACACTCAGATCCTTCACCGTCACACACACACAGATCCTTCACCGTCACACACACACAGATCCTTCACCGTCACACACACAGATCCTTCACCAACACACTCAGATCCTTCACCGTCACACACACACAGATCCTTCACCAACACACTCAGATCCTTCACCAACACACTCAGATCCTTCACCGTCACACACACACACACACACAGATCCTTCACCAACACACAGATCCTTCACCGTCACACACTCAGATCCTTCACCGTCACACACAGATCCTTCACCATCACACACTCAGATCCTTCACCGTCACACACTCAGATCCTTCACCAACACACTCAGATCCTTCACCGTCACACACACAGATCCTTCACCGTCACACACTCAGATCCTTCACCAACACACACAGATCCTTCACCGTCACACACACAGATCCTTCACCAACACACTCAGATCCTTCACCGTCACACACACACAGATCCTTCACCAACACACTCAGATCCTTCACCAACACACACAGATCCTTCACCGTCACACACACAGATCCTTCACCGTCACACACTCAGATCCTTCACCAACACACTCAGATCCTTCACCGTCACACACACAGATCCTTCACCAACACACAGATCCTTCACCGTCACACACTCAGATCCTTCACCGTCACACACAGATCCTTCACCGTCACACACTCAGATCCTTCACCGTCACACACTCAGATCCTTCACCGTCACACACACAGATCCTTCACCGTCACACACTCAGATCCTTCACCGTCACACACAGATCCTTCACCGTCACACTCTCAGATCCTTCACCGTCACACACTCAGATCCTTCACCGTCACACACTCAGATCCTTCACCGTCACACACACAGATCCTTCACCGTCACACACTCAGATCCTTCACCGTCACACACACAGATCCTTCACCGTCACACACTCAGATCCTTCACCGTCACACACAGATCCTTCACCGCCACACACACAGATCCTTCACCGTCACACACACAGATCCTTCACCGTCACACACTCAGATCCTTCACCGTCACACACACAGATCCTTCACCGTCACACACTCAGATCCTTCACCGTCACACACAGATCCTTCACCGCCACACACACAGATCCTTCACCGTCACACACAGATCCTTCACCGTCACACTCTCAGATCCTTCACCGTCACACACTCAGATCCTTCACCGTCACACACTCAGATCCTTCACCGTCACACACACAGATCCTTCACCGTCACACACTCAGATCCTTCACCGTCACACACAGATCCTTCACCGCCACACACACAGATCCTTCACCGTCACACACACAGATCCTTCACCGTCACACACACACACAGATCCTTCACCGTCATACACACAGATCCTTCACCGTCACACACACACTCAGATCCTTCACCGCCACACACACAGATCCTTCACCGTCACACACACACACAGATCCTTCACCGTCACACACACTCAGATCCTTCACCGTCACACACACACAGATCCTTCACCGTCACACACACACACAGATCCTTCACCGTCACACACACACAGATCCTTCACCGTCACACACACACAGATCCTTCACCGTCACACACTCAGATCCTTCACCGTCACACACACACAGATCCTTCACTGTCACACACACTCAGATCCTTCACCGTCACACACACACAGATCCTTCACCGTCACACACACACAGATCCTTCACCGTCACACACTCAGATCCTTCACCGTCACACACTCAGATCCTTCACCGTCACACACACACCGATCCTTCACCGTCACACACTCAGATCCTTCACCGTCACACACACACAGATCCTTCACCGTCACACACACACAGATCCTTCACCGTCACACACACACAGATCCTTCACCGTCACACACACACAGATCCTTCACCGTCACACACACACAGATCCTTCACCGTCACACACACACAGATCCTTCACCGTCACACACACTCAGATCCTTCACCGTCACACACTCAGATCCTTCACCGTCACACACACAGATCCTTCACCGTCACACACACAGATCCTTCACCGTCACACACACAGATCCTTCACCGTTACACACACAGATCCTTCACCGTCACACACACAGATCCTTCACCGTCACACACACAGATCCTTCACCGTTACACACACAGATCCTTCACCGTCACACACACAGATCCTTCACCGTCACACACACAGATCCTTCACCGTTACACACACTCAGATCCTTCACCGTCACACACACACACACACAGATCCTTCACCGTCACACACACACACACACAGATCCTTCACCGTCACACACACACACAGATCCTTCACCGTCACACACACACACAGATCCTTCACCGTCACACACACACACAGATACTTCACCGTCACACACTCAGATCCTTCACCGTCACACACTCAGATCCTTCACCGTCACACACACACAGATCCTTCACCAACACACAAAGATATTGTAAACGCCTGACAGCAATATCCAGAGATGCTAAACTAATCAAATATGTATATATTTTTTAAATTGCTGTTTTGAATTTAAATAGAGCAGTATAAGTTAGGTTGTCTAGTTATTTTACTGTGTTTTTTTTATCTGTTTTTGCATTTGTTTGCGTGTGAAACTCATGATGATGATGAATGCAGGACAACTCACTCACTCTCTCACACACACACACACACACACACACACACACACACACACACACTCACTCACTCACTCACTCACTCACACACACACACACTCTCTCTCTCTCTCTCTCTCTCTCTCTCTCTCTCTCTCTCTCTCTCTCTCTCTCTCTCTCTCTCTCTCTCTCTCTCTCTCTCTCTCTCTCTCTCTCTCTCTCTCTCTGTGTGTGTAAGTAGGCCATGTAAAGATAGCCTCGATTCTGACCCCTAAAACATCAGTGAGAAACAGTGTCGCATCATTCTCTCTCCTTCCTCGTCTCTGCTGTTCTTCAGCTAATCACAGTCTGATGGTTGCTGTGGTGATCAGGCCAGTGTCGTCCGGGTGTTGCACGTCATAGGAAGTCTAGTGGATCCTCTGACATCACTGTGTGTGTGTGAGAGAGAGAGTGTGCATGTGTGTGAGAGAGTGTGTGTGAAACCAAATGTCCCCACAAGGATAGTAAATCCTGAGATCACCTCCAGCAGTGTCCACAGGGGGAATGGGTTAATAAATTATGTTTTTATTGAGAATGTAAGAGTGCAGTAAGTGTTCTGTGTGTGTGTGTGTGTGTGTGTGTGTGTCAAGTGTTCTCTGATGAGTAGGTTAGTGTAGGAGAGAATATACAGTTTAGGAGCTACTGCCATCTAGTGGCAGCAGGTTTTCTCAGACTGTGTGTGTGTGTGTGTGTATGGGCCCTGTCCCAAATGGCACATTCCGGACTTGTGGACTTCCTCAGAGTCCGGACTTGTGGACTTCCTCAGAGTCCGGACTTGTGGACTTCCTCAGAGTCCGGACTTGTGGACTTCCTCAGAGTCCGGACTTGTGGACTTCCTCAGAGTCCGGACTTGTGGACTTCCTCAGAGTCCGGACTTGTGGACTTCCTCAGAGTCCGGACTTGTGGACTTCCTCAGAGTCCGGACTTGTGGACTTCCTCAGAGTCCGGACTTGTGGACTTCCTCAGAGTCCACACTTCGGTGACGTCATGTAGTGCAGACCTATAGGGCCCTTAGCGCGAGTCCGCGAAGGCGCATTGAGAGGTATTTTTGGGACAGACTCGATCGTCACGCCGGAAACAGGAAGACGGTCTGATTGTTGTTATGGACAGGAGCTACAGGTTCGGGGAAATATGCTGCCTATTGTTGTTGTGTTTACATATGACTCAGTAAAGCCCTGACATTCTGTTCTATTTATTTAATGAATCATAATGCGATCGTATTATTCAGCTCGCTATTATTAGCCTATGTTTGAGACATCAACCACTGGTCGATGATCATAATGTTTGTATAAACTTGTCATAAAAACTGTAATGATAATTACACTTAAATATTTTCTTCTCAGCCATGTTAAAGTCCCTGTGAACCGGAAGTTGCAAACGACTTTTCTCTAGTGTTGTGACGTATTTCCGAGAGAAACGGAATACTAAATGAGGCAAAATAGTGGGCGTGGGTTTTTTTCCAACAAGCACCTGATTGGATCTAGAAAAGTAGGTGTTTTCATTCAGCCTGTCTACTGTCAGTTGGAGGGGGGTGGTTACGGATGTTAAGCCGACACCCAAACCGTAAAGCCTACGTCATCAGGCAAGGTCCTCCAATGCAGAGGGGAGGGGCATTTTCAAAATTTGATTAAAGATTACGAAGCCAAAAAATTTTTTTGTGTGGATTGACTTGCATGGATGAATTGTTCACCACAAAAAGATCCATTTAGGCAAACAAAGTAAGTATGGTCAATTTTGAATTCATGGGGACTTTAACAATTGTCCGTGAGCGAAATCTCCTTGCATCCGTTGTCTGATTGGCCTTTCGCAAGGATTCCTGGGTAGTTAAAGTGCGTGGAGCCTGCATCTATGCGGGCTTCGCGGAAGACCGCTTCAAGGGTACACAGGGGGCGCTGCTGAGCACACTTCAGAGCGTTAAAATGTTAAATGGGACGGCCTACGGACTCGTAGACTCGGCGAGCACGCGCAATTTAAGTCCACGAGACCCAAAGTCCGCATGAAGTGCACCATTTGGGACAGGGCCTGTGTGTGTCGCATGATCCACAGACGCACATCTTCTTTGTATGTTATGATATACACTAATACAAAAGAAAAACATTTGTATTCACAAAAATGTCTGAATTTGTACAAATTGCTGCACATTCATTTAATGACACAAACTCTGAAACACGTTCTAAGGTGCAAGCTTTGAAAAAAATTTGAAAATGAAATACGAATGACTTTACATGTGAATATTAAAAACGTTATCTCCGCGTAAAATTCAAATACGTGAATCTGAAACGCTGACGGCGTGCGCATGCGTATTGCGTTAGAATATACTGTATATGTGCGCAGGCGTATTGCGTTAGAATATACTGTATATGTGCGCATGCGTATTGCGTTAGAATATACTGTATATGTGCGCAGGCGTATTGCGTTAGAATATACTGTATATGTGCGCAGGCGTATTGCGTTAGAATATACTGTATATGTGTGCAGGCGTATTGCGTTAGAATATACTGTATATGTGCGCAGGCGTATTGCGTTAGAATATACTGTATATGTGCGCAGGCGTATTGCGTTAGAATATACTGTATATGTGCGCAGGCGTATTGCGTTAGAATATACTGTATATGTGCGCAGGCGTATTGCGTTAGAATATACTGTATATGTGCACAGGCGTATTGCGTTAGAATATACTGTGTATTGCGTTAGAATATACTGTATATGTGCGCAGGCGTATTGCGTTAGAATATACGTTAGAATATACTGTATATGTGCGCAGGCGTATTGCGTTAGAATATGCGTTAGAATATACTGTATATGTGCGCAGGCGTATTGCGTTAGAATATACTGTATATGTGCGCAGGCGTATTGCGTTAGAATATACTGTATATGTGCGCATGCGTATTGCGTTAGAATATACTGTATATGTGCGCATGCGTATTGCGCTAGAATATACTGTATATGTGCACAGGCGTATTGCGTTAGAATATACTGTATATGTGCGCAGGCGTATTGCGTTAGAATATACTGTATATGTGCGCATGCGTATTGCATTAGAATATACTGTATATGTGCGCAGACGTATTGCGTTAGAATATACTGTATATGTGCGCATGGGTATTGCGTTAGAATATACTGTATATGTGCGCAGGCGTATTGCGTTAGAATATACTGTATATGTGCGCAGGCGTATTGCGTTAGAATATACTGTATATGTGCGCATGCGTAGGCGTATTGCGTTAGAATATACTGTATATGTGCGCATGCGTATTGCGTTAGAATATACTGTATATGTGCGCAGGCGTATTGCGTTAGAATATACTGTATATGTGCGCAGGCGTATTGCGTTAGAATATACTGTATATGTGCGCAGGCGTATTTTGCTTTAGAATATACTGTATATGTGCGTATTGCGTTAGAATACACTGTATATGTGCGCATGCGTATTGCGTTAGAATATACTGTATATGTGCGCAGGCGTATTGCGTTAGAATATACTGTATATGTGCGCAGGCGTATTGCGTTAGAATATACTGTATATGTGCGCAGGCGTATTGCGTTAGAATATACTGTATATGTGCGCATGCGTATTGCGTTAGAATATACTGTATATGTGCGCAGACGTATTGCGTTAGAATATACTGTATATGTGCGCATGGGTATTGCGTTAGAATATACTGTATATGTGCGCAGGCGTATTGCGTTAGAATATACTGTATATGTGCGCAGGCGTATTGCGTTAGAATATACTGTATATGTGCGCATGCGTAGGCGTATTGCGTTAGAATATACTGTATATGTGCGCATGCGTATTGCGTTAGAATATACTGTATATGTGCGCAGGCGTATTGCGTTAGAATATACTGTATATCTGCGCAGGCGTATTGCGTTAGAATATACTGTATATGTGCGCAGGCGTATTTTGCTTTAGAATATACTGTATATGTGCGTATTGCGTTAGAATACACTGTATATGTGCGCATGCGTATTGCGTTAAAATATACTGTATATGTGCGCAGGCGTATTGCGTTAGAATATACTGTATATGTGCGCAGGCGTATTGCGTTAGAATATACTGTATATGTGCGCAGGCGTATTGCGTTAGAATATACTGTATATGTGCGCATGCGTATTGCGTTAGAATATACTGTATATGTGCGCAGGCGTATTGCGTTACAATATACTGTATATGTGCGCAGGCGTATTGCGTTACAATATACTGTATATGTGCGCAGGCGTATTGCGTTACAATATACTGTATATGTGCGCAGGCGTATTGCGTTAGAATATACTGTATATGTGCGCAGGCGTATTGCGTTACAATATACTGTATATGTGCGCAGGCGTATTGCTTTAGAATATACTGTATATGTGCGCATGCGTATTGCGTTACAATATACTGTATATCTGCGCAGGCGTATTGCGTTAGAATATACTGTATATGTGCGCAGGCGTATTGCGTTAGAATATACTGTATATGTGCGCAGGCGTATTGCGTTAGAATATACTGTATATGTGCGCAGGCGTATTGCGTTAGAATATACTGTATATATGCGCAGGCGTATTGCGTTAGAATATACTGTATATGTGCGCAGGCGTAGTGCGTTAGAATATACTGTATATGTGCACATGCGTATTGCGTTAGAATATACTGTATATGTGCGCAGGCGTATTGCGTTAGAATATACTGTATATGTGCGCAGGCGTATTGCGTTAGAATACACTGTATATGTGCGCATGCGTATTGCGTTAGAATATACTGTATATGTGCGCAGGCGTATTGCGTTAGAATACACTGTATATGTGCGCATGCGTATTGCGTTAGAATACACTGTATATGTGCGCATGCGTATTGCGTTAGAATATACTGTATATGTGCACATGCGTATTGCGTTAGAATACACTGTATATGTGCGCATGCGTATTGCGTTAGAATATACTGTATATGTGCGCAGGCGTATTGCGTTAGAATACACTGTATATGTGTGCATGCGTATTGCGTTAGAATATACTGTATATGTGCGCAGGCGTATTGCTTTAGAATATACTGTATATGTGCGCAGGCATATTGCGTTAGAATATACTGTATATGTGCGCAGGCGTATTGCGTTAGAATACACTGTATATGTGCGCAGGCGTATTGCGTTAGAATACACTGTATATGTGCGCAGGCATATTGCGTTAGAATACACTGTATATGTGCGCAGGCGTATTGCGTTAGAATATACTGTATATGTGCGCAGGCGTATTGCGTTAGAATATACTGTATATGTGCGTATTGCGTTAGAATACACTGTATATGTGCGCAGGCGTATTGCGTTAGAATACACTGTATATGTGCGCATGCGTATTGCGTTAGAATATACTGTATATGTGCGCAGGCGTATTGCGTTAGAATATACTGTATATGTGCGCAGGCATATTGCGTTAGAATACACTGTATATGTGCGCATGCGTATTGCGTTAGAATACACTGTATATGTGCGCATGCGTATTGCGTTAGAATATACTGTATATGTGCGCAGGCGTATTGCGTTAGAATATACTGTATATGTGCGCAGGCATATTGCGTTAGAATACACTGTATATGTGCGCAGGCGTATTGCGTTAGAATACACTGTATATGTGTGCATGCGTATTGCGTTAGAATATACTGTATATGTGCGCAGGCGTATTGCGTTAGAATATACTGTATATGTGCGCAGGCGTATTGCGTTAGAATACACTGTATATGTGCGCAGGCATATTGCGTTAGAATACACTGTATATGTGCGCAGGCGTATTGCGTTAGAATACACTGTATATGTGCGCAGGCATATTGCGTTAGAATATACTGTATATGTGCGCAGGCGTATTGCGTTAGAATATACTGTATATGTGCGCAGGCGTATTGCGTTAGAATACACTGTATATGTGCGCAGGCATATTGCGTTAGAATATACTGTATATGTGCGCAGGCGTATTGCGTTAGAATACACTGTATATGTGCGCAGGCGTATTGCGTTAGAATATACTGTATATGTGCGCAGGCGTATTGCGTTAGAATATACTGTATATGTGCGCAGGCGTATTGCGTTAGAATATACTGTATATGTGCGCAGGCGTGGGACAGCTTGAACAGGAACGTTTGAAATTGGAAGTAGAGTGTGAAAAAAATTGAAATGAACAGATTAAAGTTGTAGTGTAGTCCTTCTTTACAAATTGACATTGCCAAATTACTTGTCTGGCATCATAATACAGAATTATTTATTGCTTCGGCGTAGCCATGCGAACCGGAACTATCCCGACAGTGATTATCTGTACAGAGGAGAAGGAGGAGGCCTTCACAGGGAGAGACTAGTGACACTTCAGGACTGCGGTGTCGTCACGTCCAGACGCAGGTCCTTCATCAGATCTGGAGTGTGTGTGTGTGTGTGTGTGTCCAGTCGCTGGTCCTTCATCAGATCTGGAGCGTGAGTGAGTGTGTGTGTGAGTGTGTGTGTCCAGGCGCAGGTCCTTCATCAGATCTGGAGTGTGAGTGTGTGTGTGTCCAGTCGCTGGTCCTTCATCAGATCTGGAGCGTGAGTGTGTGTGTGTGTGAGTGTGTGTGTCCAGGCGCAGGTCCTTCATCAGATCTGGAGTGTGTGTGTGTGTGTGTGTGTCCAGTCGCTGGTCCTTCATCAGATCTGGAGCGTGAGTGTGTGTGTGTGTGAGTGTGTGTGTGTGTGTGAGTGTGTGTGTCCAGGCGCAGGTCCTTCATCAGATCTGGAGTGTGAGTGAGTGTGTCCAGGCGCAGGTCCTCCATCAGATCGTGAGTGTGTGTGTGAGTGTTATGAACCCAGAATGGGTTATATTTGTGGGCTGTTATCTCCTTTTGTTTGGTTTGCAGGATGGGTTAGGGTGAGTGACGTCATTGATGACTGAGGAGTTACACCTGTGTGGGAGCTGATGCCGGCAATTAAAGCAGTTCCCTTCAGCTGTGACGGGCGCGCTCTCCCATCCTCGTGCCGTTTGCGTCCTTGATTCAGTCTTTTTCCCATTTAATCATTCTTACTTTAATAAATGTTATTATTTTGATCATTATCCAACGTGTTGTCTTCCTCTTTGTCACGGCTTGCGAGCCGGCGTGACAAATGGGGGCTCTTCCGTCCTTTAACGTTTGAAAATTCCTGTTGTATTTCGAGATGATTTGGAAGCGCTTTGGGGTTTTTTTTGCGTTTGGTTATTTTGTAAGAAAATTCAGCGTGTTTATTAACCGAATGTAAAACTGGGAGAGAGATTCTTTGTTAAGCACTATTGTTTGGGATGTTTTATACTTCGTACTTTGAAGGAAATACGTGTTGGATTTGTTTGTTTTGGCGACGGAATGTATGGATTGCTGTATCTGTATCTTTGGCTGTTCTGTGCTGTTTTTTAGGAGGTAAGTGATTTTGCAAATCCTGTTGTGACAGGAATATTGAATAATATTTTTGTTCCTTTGTTAGGTGTAGCTGCTTGTTCCCTTTTGGAACAAGTGGGTGTAATGTAACTTTTTTTATTTGTGTGTGGCGGCCGTGAGTAGAGCAGTTGTCTCGGGTGCATATCGGTGTATGAGTGAGTCGCCAGCGTGCTGTTTGCTTTTCTTCACACTAGCGGGAGTTGGTGCTCAAATACCCCTCACCATAACCACATGAAGATTAGGGGGGAGTTAGTCAGATTAAAAAAAATATATATATATATTATATTAGACAGGGAGAGGGAACCATTTTATTCCTCCTGCGGGGGTTTGTTAAACACACCTTCTATTTGTAGGCTAACGTGCATTTAAGGTGCAAATATGTCTAATCTAGCCGAAGATTTTATTATTTCTCCTTCTGAAGTTTTGCTTGATTTGTTTACAAAAGATCAGTTATTTAAAATTGTGGATCATTATGGAATTGAACTTAAAAGATAGTACAGTTAGAGAGGCACTTAAAACAAGACTGATAGAACAAGCCGTATTATTTGTAATGTCAGATACATCTACTACCGGTCAAGTAAAACCTCATGTCGGCTCTTTAACTTTTGAGCAACAGGAACGATTGTTGTTACAGCTTGAACAGGAACGTTTGAAATTGAAAGTAGAGTGTGAAAACTAGAAATGAACAGACTAAAGTTGAGCTGCAGAAATACCGCTTGGAGATAAGTGAAGGTGGGCTAAATGGTTCAGCTGATGCTTTGCAGGATGCTTCTCAAATGTTTGACACTGCTGGAAATTTAAGGTTAGTGCCTAAGTTTAATAAGCGAGACCCAGATACCTTTTTTATTTTGTTTGAGCGAATAGCGGAGGCAAGAGATTGGCCTAGTAAGGAACGTACACTGCTTTTACAATGTGTGCTCACTGGCAGGGCTCAAGAAGGTGATTCTGCCCTTTCACTCTCGGACTGCAACGATTACTATATCGTTAAAGCGGCTGTTTTAAAAGCGTACGAGTTAGTCTCAAAAGCGTACCGACAAAAATGTAGAACATTGTCCAAGGGGGTAAAGGAGGCTCATGTGGAGTTTGCTAGAGATCTCACTACTGCTTTAACATTTTGATTGTATTTATTTTGATTTTACTAATGATATTATTGTTGGGCTAGTATTAATGTTATGTTTAATTTTGTTGTGTAAGGTGTCCTTGGGTGTCTTGAAAGGCACCAACAAATAAAATGTAGTATTATTATTATTATTATTTACTGCATTTAATCGCTGGTGTATGGCATCTGAGGTGACCACGTTTGAAGAGTTGACTAACTTAATTGACCTTGAACAGTTTAAGAACTCTGTTCCTGCTCGAATAGCAGCATATATAAATGAGCAGAAAGCTGAAACCGCTGCTAAAGCTGCTGAATTGGCTGATGACTATATTTTAGTCATAGAGTAGTTTTGAGTTTCGGAAAAGGGATGATAAAATGATTGCCCTGTGCTTAAAGCTAAGAGTAAAGGGGGAAAGGTTCCTCGCGTTCGACCAGCTGGCCTTGTGGCACCATTGTTAAATTCTGTTAGCTTGTCTTCTGAAAGATCTCCCACAGCAGTTAATCACTTAAAAGATGGAGATTATGCACCTTTTATTACCTATGGGCATGTGTTGATTGTTGGTAAAGAGACAAAAGTTCCAGTGATGATACTGACGGACACGGGAGCTTCTGAGTCCTTTATTTTGCAGGATGTGTTGCCATTTTCCTCTGAGTTATACAGAGACTATGTTCTTATTAGAGGAATTGGGTCAAATGTCCTGTCTGTCCCTTTACATAAAATAATGTTGTCATCTGAACTTGTGAATGGAGAAGTGGTGGTTGGAGTGCGTCCATCATTGCCAGTGGTAGGGGTGGATATAATCCTGAGAAATAATTTGGCAGGGTTTGGCCTGATGCCTTTTCACCTCCTGTGGTTTCATCTTTTCCCCTTCCAGGTCCTGATGAGAGCAACAAGAACTTTCCAGAAGTATTTACTGCTTGTGCTGTAACTCGATCTATGACCTCTGCCCAGCCAAAGTTATCCTCTGATTCTTTGGGTAGACCAACATTTTCCTTGCCTGATGACCTTTCTGTTTCCTCTTCTGATTTGATCCAGGAGCAGCAACTTGATTCTTCTCTCCATAAATTGTTTGAGAGTGTGATGTCTCCTGATGAAATTAGGCATGTTGCTCAGGGTTATCTTTTGCAGGATGGAATGTTGGTGAGGAAATGGATTCCTCATGGAAATGACTTTGCTGGGGATCCTATCATGCAGGTGGCAGTTCCAGAGAAATATCAATCATTGGTGTTGGAGATTTCTCATGGTAAACTTGCATGCCATTTAGGTGTAAGAAAGACTTATGACAGAATCCTTCATAATTGTTTTGGGCCAAAATTGAAGAAGGATGTGTCAAAGTATATCAAGACATGTCATACCTGTCAACTAACAGGCAAGCCGAATCAGAAGATCAAACCTCCTCCACTGTTTCCTATTCCTGCTGTTAGTCCACCTTTTGAGCACTTATTGATTATTGATTGTATAGGCCCGCTGCCTAGTCAAAATAAGGTAGTATTTATTTGCTCACTGTAATGTGTGCATCGACTCGGTACCCTGTGGCCTATCCCCTCCGTACGATCACTGCAAAATCCGTGGTGAAGGCCTTGACTCAGTTCATTTCTATTTTTGGCATTCTGAAGATTGTCCAAAGTGATCAAGGTTCTAATTTTACTTCTCATTTGTTTTTCGCAGGTTTTGAAACTGTTCAACTGTTCACATAAAGCACAATAAAGCTAGCGCTTATCATGCCCAAAGCCAGGGGGCTTTAGAGCGTTTCCATCAGACGCTGAAGTCCCTACTGCGTGCTCATTGTGCAGAGCTGGGGGGTGATTGGGAGCAGGGATTGCCGTGGTTCATGTTGTCAGCGCGTGAGGTAAGCCAGGAAAGTACTGGTTTCAGTCCCAATGATTTAATGATTTGGTGTTTGGGCACACCGTTCGGGGGCCACTGGCTGTGCTCCGCGATAACTGGACTGAAGGTACACCACCTCAGAATTTGCTAAGTTATGTGAACGACTTTAAGCGCAGATTGTATGAAGCAGGTAAGATGGCAAAAGAACAATTGCATTCTTCCCAGACACGTATGAAGTCACTTTACGATCGGCAAACTGAGAAATGACAATTTATGCCTGGCGATCAAGTGTTGGCTCTGTTACCTGTGGAGGGCTCACCATTTCAAGGTCGGTTTACTGGTCCGTATATAGTGGCTAAACAAGTTACTGACTTAAACTATCTTCTTGCCACCCCAGAGAGAAGGAAGTCAACACAGCTGTGTCATATTAATTTGTTGAAGCCCTATTATTACCGTTCTCAAAAAGCGTTAGACGCCGAGACGGATGTGAAACCTGCATTGGTAGTTGAGAGTACTTCACTTGTTCTTTTTGAAGAGGGAATTGATGGAGTTTCTTTCCCCGAGGATACGGTGCTGTTGGGACGTCTTAAAAATTCATTGACTCTTAAAAATTTTCATAAAATGTTGACCCATTTAACAGAGAGGAAACGTGCTGACTTGATTGCTCTTGTTAATCACCATGTCTCTTTATTTGGTGATGTACCTTCGTGTACACATTGGGTGGAGCACGATATTGATGTTGGGGATGCTGAGCACATTCGCCAACATTTTTATCGGGTGTCCCCAAATAAACTCCTGCATCTTGTTGCTGAAGTTCAGTATATGCTGGATCACGACATCGCACGGCCATCATTTTCCAGCTGGGCATCCCTCTGCTTGCTTGTCAACAAATCTGATGTAACATCGGTTTTGCACCTACTATAGGAAAATAAATAAAGTGACGAAACCAGACTCCTTTCCACTCCCTCGTATTGAGGATTGTGTTGATCGGGTTGGGGCGGCGAAATTTGTAAGTAAGTTTGATCTTCTCAAGGGCTACTGGCAGGTTCTGTTGACCTCAAGAGATTTCTTCCTTTATTACGTCTGAGGGGTTATTTTCTTATAATGTTATGAGTTTTGGCCTCAGAAATGCGCCTGGAACATTTCAGCGACTTATGAATAGGGTTGTTTCTGGATTGGAGGGAGTCGCGGTTTATTTAGACGATGTGGTGGTTTTTAGTGATTCATGGGAACAGCACTTGAGTCGTATTGCAGACCTGTTCTCACGTTTTATTTTGGTGAGGCTGGCCTGATGATTAATTTGGCCAAATGTGAGTTTGCCAAGGCCACCGTGACTTACTTGGCTAAGGTCGTTGGACAGGGTTGTGTGCGTCCAGTTCGGGCCAAGGTTGATGCATTTTTTGGGGTTAGTGGGTTACAATCGGGGATTTTGCAGGAATTTTTCCACCGTGGTAGCCCCACTCACTGATTTGCTGAAGGCAAAAGCAGATTTTGTCTGGACTTCTGTTTGTCAGGAAGCTTTTGAGGCAGCTAAATCACTGCTCACTTCCGCTCCTGTGTTAGCAGCTCTCCGATTTGATCGCCCTTTTAGGTTGTGTATAGATGCTAGCAACGGGAGCGGCACTGTTACAGGCTGATGAGGGCATTACTGTTTATGAACAATGTTTTGTCTTGCTCTCCTTTTCACTCTTAAATTGCTTCTACAGGGCCTGTAGTTGCTGAGGACATCGGGAGTAAAATGAAGTGGTTGGTGTTTTACAGTAATGGGGGTTATAGGGAGTGTTCCCGATAACATTTTACATGATTTGAATAATAGAAATGTATAATGTTCAATGTGTATGCCAGGTCAAAGAGGAGTGTTTTTAGTCTAGATTTGAACTGATAGAGTGTGAGATTGCAATAGACGTGAAGGACTATAATGCGTTAAGAGCTCGCTCAAGTACTGGGGAGCTAAACCATTTAGTGCTTTGTATACATTTTAAAATATTGCTGATTACTTACAATGTTAATAGGGAGCCAATGCAGTGTTGACAGAACCGGGCTAATATGGTCATACTTCCTGGTTCTGGTAAGAACTCGAGCTGCGGCGTTTTGGACCAGCTGTAGTTTATTTATTAAGCGTGCAGGGCAACCACCCAGTAGAGCATTACAATAATCTAGCCTTGATGTCATGAACGCATGAACTAATTGTTCCAAATTTTTTATTGAAAGCATATGTCGTAATTTATATATATTTTTAAGATGGAAAAATGTGGTTTTACAGATGCTAGAAACGTGACTTTCAAATGAAAGATTGCTATCAAAGAGCACAAACACACACACACACACACACAGGTTCCTAACCGACGACGAAGAATTGACAGAGCAGCCACAGTGGGCCTATACAATCAATAACCAATAAGTGCTCAAAAGGTGGACTAACAGCAGGAATAGGAAACAGTGGAGCAGGTTTGATCTTCTGATTTGGCTTGCCTGTTAGACAGTATTCTAGGTTATTACGTGAGGAAGTGTTTGGTCTAATAATTAGAATCTCGTTTTTTTCAGAATTAAGTAGTAGGAAATTACTCGTCATCCAGTTTTTTATATCAGCTATGCATTCCGTTAATTTTGTGAATTGGTAAGTTTTGTCAGGGCGTGAAGAAATATACAGCTGAGTATCATCAGCACAACAGTGAAAACTAATGCCATGTTTCCTAATGATATCTCCTAATGGTAGCATGTACAGAGTGAACAGCAGCGGTCCTAGTACTGAGCCTTGTGGTACGCCATACTGAACTTGTGATCGATAAGACATCTCTTCATTTACTGCTACAAACTGATAACGGTCAGATACAATTGAATAACACAATTTTCGAGTCTATTTAAAAGAATGTTGTGGTCGATAGTGTCAAATGCAGCACTAAGATCGAGTAACACTAATAGAGAGATACAACCACGATCAGATGATAAGAGCTCTTTTGTGAGTCTTTTGTGACTCTGATGAGAGCGGTCTCAGTGCTATGGTACGGTCTAAATCTGGACTGGAAATCCTCCAGATATCATTTCTTTCTAAAAAGGAACATAGTTGTGAAGATACTGCCTTTTCTAGTATCTTAGACAGAAAAGGCAGATTCGAGATTGGCCTGTAATTGACTAATTCTGTACGATCAAGTTGCGTTTTTATAACAAGCGGTTTAATCATAGCCAGCTTAAAAGTTTTTGGTACATATTCTAGAGACCCCTAGAGTCGCTGTGGAGTACTTGTACTGTCGTGAATAGCACTCACGCAGAGATGGCTCGCACTCACGGCCGGATCCCCTCCCCTGTACACCGGTACCTGTTCAGTAGGATGGACGCTGTAACGAGTGGAAATAAGGTATGGCCCCTTTAAGAGCTGCGCGCGCCCAACACCACATGTATACGGCGCCGGGTTATTTCTGTTTGATGCTCATTTTATCAGATCTGTTTTTTGCCGTAAAGCAATTCGTTACCTCGCGAGACCTGATATCACACGATACTTCCTAACACTGAGCGGCTCGCCGGCCCAAAGTTGCAAGGGTGGTTTTGCGGCTCACAGGCACCAGGGGGTGCGAGACGACCACCATTCAACACGAAATCAGTAATATAAACATTACAATGACTCCAAAGCTGTTCGGTTAAGGTGAAAAAGTTACTTAGTTCACCTTTAAGTCATTACTGCTGTGCTCTTTGGAAACTTCAGAAGTAGAAGCTTTATTTCTTGTTAATTTAGCCACGGTTTCAAATAAATCCGAGGTCCTGACTCTCTGTGGTCATTAAAAATCCCATGGCACTTCTGGTAAAGAGTAGGGGTGTAACCCTGGTGCCCTGGCCACACTCCCTCCAATGGCCCTTGACAATCATGCCCTCCTAATAATCCCCATCCACTCAATTGGCTCTATCCCTCTCTCTCCTCTCCACTGTAGCTTGTGTGTGTGTGTGTGTGTGTGGTGAGCGCACTGGTGCTGTTGTACAGTGGCTTGCCGTCGCATCATCCCAGTGGATGCTCATACTGGTGGTTGACGAGAGACCCCGACATGATTGTAAAGCGCTTTGGGTGTACAGTAGTACATATGAAAAGCACTATATAAATGCCTCATTCATTCATTCAAATACCTAGGTTTGTGTTTGTTTTCTTCTATGAGAGTTGAAAAATAAGCAGATCTAGCAGTTTTTAAGGCCTTTCTGTAAGCAATCGAGCTCTCTCTCCACGAAATGCGAAATACCTCTAGTTTTGTTTTCTTCCAGCTACGCTCCATGTTTCTGGCTGCTCTCTTAAGGGCCTGAGTGTGCTCGCTGTACCACGGCGTTGGACTATTTTCTTTAATCTTCTTTAAGCGCAACAGAGCAACTGTGTCTGAAGTGCTGGAAAAGAGAGAGTTAAAAGTTTCTGATGCAACATCGAGATAGAAAAATATATCTGTTCATGGACAATTGTGCATGCATTTATTAATCATTTTGAGACTTAATTCATCCCATAGAGCTGCCACTGAAGAGAGACAGACAGACAGACAGACAGACAGGCAGAAAGAGAAAGAGAGACAGAAAGAGACAGACAGGCAGAAAGAGAGACAAAAAGAGACAGACAGACAGAAAGAGAGACAGAAAGAGAGACAGAAACAGACAGACAGAGAGAGACAGACAGGCAGAAAGAGAAAGAGAGACAGACAGAAAGAGACAGACAGACAGAAAGAGAGACAGAAACAGACAGGCAGAAAGAGACAGACAGACAGAAAGAGAGACAGAAAGAGAAAGAGAGACAGAAACAGACAGAAAGAGAGACAGAAAGAGAAAGAGCGACAGAAACAGACAGAAAGAGAGACAGAAAGAGAAAGAGCGACAGAAAGAGACAGACAGACAGAAAGAGAGACAGAAAGAGACAGACAGACAGAAAGAGAGACAAAGAGAAAGAGAGACAGAAAGAGACAGACAGGCAGAAAGAGACAGACAGACAGAAAGAGACAGACAGACAGACAGAAAGAGAGACAAAGAGAAAGAGAGACAGAAAGAGACAGACAGACAGACAGAAAGAGACAGACAGACAGAAAGAGAGACAGACAGACAGAAAGAGAGACAGACAGGCAGAAAGAGAGACAGGCAGAAAGAGAGACAGGCAGAAAGAGAGACAGGCAGACAGAAAGAGACAGACAGACAGACAGATAGAGAGACAGACAGGCAGAGAGACAGACAGGCAGAAAGAGAGACAGACAGAAAGAGAGACAGACAGAAAGAGAGGCAGACAGACAGAAAGAGAGGCAGACAGGCAGAAAGAGAGGCAGACAGACAGAAAGAGAGACAGACAGGCAGAAAGAGAGACAGACAGACAGACAGACAGGCAGAAAGAGAGACAGGCAGAAAGAGAGACAGACAGACAGAAAGAGACAGACAGACAGACATATAGAGAGACAGACAGGCAGAAAGAGAGACAGACAGAAAGAGACAGACAGACAGACAGACAGAAAGAGAGGCAGACAGGCAGAAAGAGAGACAGACAGACAGACAGATAGAGAGACAGACAGACAGAAAGAGAGACAGATAGAGAGACAGACAGACAGAAAGAGAGACAGAAAGGCAGATAGAGAGACAGGCAGAAAGAGAGACAGACAGACAGAAAGAGACAGACAGACAGATAGAGAGACAGACAGAAAGAGACAGACAGACAGACAGAAAGACAGACAGACAGAAAGAGAGACAGACAGAAAGAGAGGCAGACAGGCAGAAAGAGAGACAGACAGACAGATAGAGAGACAGACAGACAGAAAGAGAGACAGACAGGCAGAAAGAGAGACAGACAGACAGACAGATAGAGAGACAGACAGACAGAAAGAGAGACAGATAGAGAGACAGACAGACAGATAGAGAGACAGACAGACAGATAGAGAGACAGACAGACAGATAGACAGACAGACAGAAAGAGACAGACAGACAGAAAGAGAGACAGATAGAGAGACAGACAGACAGATAGAGAGACAGACAGACAGAAAGAGAGACAGACAGACAGAAAGAGAGACAGACAGACAGAAAGAGAGACAGACAGACAGAAAGAGAGACAAAGAGAAAGAGAGACAGAAAGAGACAGACAGGCAGAAAGAGACAGACAGACAGAAAGAGACAGACAGACAGACAGAAAGAGAGACAAAGAGAAAGAGAGACAGAAAGAGACAGACAGACAGACAGAAAGAGACAGACAGACAGAAAGAGAGACAGACAGACAGAAAGAGAGACAGACAGGCAGAAAGAGAGACAGGCAGAAAGAGAGACAGGCAGAAAGAGAGACAGGCAGAAAGAGAGACAGGCAGACAGAAAGAGACAGACAGACAGACAGATAGAGAGACAGACAGGCAGAGAGACAGACAGGCAGAAAGAGAGACAGACAGAAAGAGAGACAGACAGAAAGAGAGGCAGACAGACAGAAAGAGAGGCAGACAGGCAGAAAGAGAGGCAGACAGACAGAAAGAGAGACAGACAGGCAGAAAGAGAGACAGACAGACAGACAGACAGACAGGCAGAAAGAGAGACAGGCAGAAAGAGAGACAGACAGACAGAAAGAGACAGACAGACAGACATATAGAGAGACAGACAGGCAGAAAGAGAGACAGACAGAAAGAGACAGACAGACAGACAGACAGAAAGAGAGGCAGACAGGCAGAAAGAGAGACAGACAGACAGACAGATAGAGAGACAGACAGACAGAAAGAGAGACAGATAGAGAGACAGACAGACAGAAAGAGAGACAGAAAGGCAGATAGAGAGACAGGCAGAAAGAGAGACAGACAGACAGAAAGAGACAGACAGACAGATAGAGAGACAGACAGGCAGAAAGAGAGACAGACAGAAAGAGACAGACAGACAGACAGAAAGAGAGACAGACAGAAAGAGAGGCAGACAGGCAGAAAGAGAGACAGACAGACAGATAGAGAGACAGACAGACAGAAAGAGAGACAGACAGGCAGAAAGAGAGACAGACAGACAGACAGACAGATAGAGAGACAGACAGACAGAAAGAGAGACAGATAGAGAGACAGACAGACAGATAGAGAGACAGACAGACAGATAGACAGACAGACAGAAAGAGACAGACAGACAGAAAGAGAGACAGATAGAGAGACAGACAGACAGAAAGAGAGACAGACAGACAGAAAGAGAGACAGACAGACAGAAAGAGAGACAGACAGACAGGCAGAAAGAGAGACAGACAGACAGACAGATAGAGAGACAGACAGACAGAAAGAGAGACAGATAGAGAGACAGACAGACAGATAGAGAGACAGACAGACAGATAGACAGACAGACAGAAAGAGACAGACAGACAGAAAGAGAGACAGATAGAGAGACAGACAGACAGAAAGAGAGACAGACAGACAGAAAGAGAGACAGACAGACAGAAAGAGAGACAGACAGACAGGCAGAAAGAGAGACAGACAGACAGACAGATAGAGAGACAGACAGACAGAAAGAGAGACAGATAGAGAGACAGACAGACAGATAGAGAGACAGACAGATAGACAGACAGACAGAAAGAGACAGACAGACAGAAAGAGAGACAGATAGAGAGACAGACAGACAGATAGAGAGACAGACAGACAGAAAGAGAGACAGACAGACAGAAAGAGAGACAGACAGACAGACAGAAAGAGAGACAGACAGACAGGCAGAAAGAGAGACAGACAGGTCACTGGTCTCCCTCTCTGTGCTTTCTCACCGAGAAACAACCCCATCAGCTGTAAAATACAGACGAGAGGAGAGAATGAAGAAAGGAAACCAGCAGCAGCTTTAGAGAGAGAGAGCAGCTGTAAAATGGGGGAGAGAGAGAGAGAGAGTGCGGGCGAGCGTTGCCCTGAGATACAGGATGTCGTAACAGACGGAGCGCTGGACTGTGTGAGGGGAGCAGAGAGAGAGAGCGAGCGAGAGACACTGTGGTTTCCTCTCAGATCCCCCCGCCGCTCGCTCTCAGTGGTGTCGCCCGCTGCGCGCACAGATCTGTTATTGTGCAGCGCTGCAGAACACACAGACACACACACAGACACACACAGTGTGTGGGAGCTGCGCTGTCATCGTCACTCAGGAAACGAGGGCGCTGGGGACGAGCGAGCAAGCGCAGGATAACAGCAGTCGGCCGGGGAAACAGGACTGAGACGGTCCTCTCGTCTCCGTCTCACAGCCTGTGTCCTCCATCCTCGAAGGAAGAGGAGAAGAGGAGGACGAGCGCCTCCCCTCGCTCACAGCAGAACGCTCCGGAAACACACAGAGAGAGAGAGAGAGAGAGAGAGAGAGAGAGAGAGAGAGAGAGAGAGAGAGAGAGAGAGAGAGAGAGAGAGCGCGTTTTATTCGTCCCTGCTTCTGCTCCGGTCTTCTCTCGGGAGCGAGCGGCTTGCTCATGTCCGTCAACTCAGAAAAATCATCTTCCCCAGAAAGGTATCGCGTCTCGCCACATCATCTACCTGACTGTCCTCCATCTCTCTCTCTCTCTCTCTCTCTCTCTCTCTCTCTCTCCCTGTCCTCCATCTCTCTCTCTCTCTCTCTCTCTCTCTCTGTCCTCCATCTCTCTCTCTCTCTCTCTCTCTCTCTGTCCTCCATCTCATCCTCATCTCTCTCTCTCTCTCTCTCTCTCTCTCTACTGTCTTCTGTTGTGTGTTTGTGTTTGCCTGATATCAAATGCAAACACAGAAGTGCTGTAATACATTTCATACAGTACACACACACACACACACACACACACACACACACACAAGGGTCTCAATTCTGCATGAGCTTATAGACACAGTATTTGGCGTTGAATCCACAGAGCATCTCAGTGTCTGTGTGATATACGAGCCGGACTCCACTGATGGATGTGGTTGGTGCTGTTTTCTTCTGTGCAGCTTCATCTTGCTCTGTGTGTTATCACTGCTGTTATATAGGCCATCACAACCAGATCACAAACCCCCGAGCCATCGCTTCCTCACTGCTTTCTTTATAAAGACAGAGAATTGTAGCACAGTTCACAGAGCCACACTTACATGCGTCTGGATCCAGTAAACACCCACATGTGCTGTGAGCGTCACATGACTCGAGCACAGGTCAGTGTGGAGTCTCCGGAGGAACTGCTGGATCTGGGATTGTGGGATTGTGTGTCCTGAATGCAGTTCGGATGCTGTGTTCATGAGCGAGGAAGCTGTCATGGTGTGAGTCTGACAGACAGTAGGGTAATGCTTCGCCTCTCGTCACCCTGCAGAACCACTGGGATCTCAGAGGATGTTTGTCTTCCCTATATTATGTGAATATTGAACTTGAAAATGTTTTCAGAGGTCATTAAAGGGAACATGAGCATCCGCTTCATCACTCGTGTGACTCGAGGCGCAGTGTAGGGCCGGACGGGCAGATGCGGTGATGGGAAACTGAAGCTCGGACCCGGCTCGGTCAGGCGGTGGGAGCTCTGCGTGTGGAGGGTTCGAGGAGCAGAGGGACGAGTGTAGACGTCTATGACAGATCTCAGACCTGTGCCACACACAGGTTAGCAGCGTAAGCAACAGATACAGGGCCGAGAGGAGCTGCGGCGCAGACCTGCTGACTGACTCCAGTTTCTGAAGAAGATCTGCATGCACTCTGAACATACGGTTCTGCCTGTGGATCTCTGGTTTCTAATAAGTGTCTCCGCTCACAAACGGTGTCCCATCCAGGGCAGAGTCACTCGTAGCAGCCGTTATATTGTGAACATCCTCTGTTTTCCAGCCGGTCTGACCAGAGCTCTCCAGATTCTGTGTGTGTGTGTGTGTAACACACAACAGAGGCTCTGTGAACGGACTGCAGGTTTGCACCCCCTGCCTCAGAGAATCTGCCCATGTGTTTCCCAGTGACGGC
>NW_026606919.1:352500-412500 GCF_029890125.1 Rhinichthys klamathensis goyatoka | reverse complement strand
TGTTTGTCTCTCTGTCTATCTGACTCTCTGTCTGTCTGACTGTCTGTCTGTTTGTCTCTCTGTCTGTCTGTCTGTCTGTCTCACTGTCTGTCTGACTGTCTCTCTGATTGTTTGTCTGTCTGTCTTTCTGTCTGTCTGACTTGCCTATCGGGTCAGAGGTCATGCGTCGGGTCAGAGGTCACTGTTCCGCCGGAACTAGATTCGCGTACGGCCGTTACCAGAAGCCAGTGATTTTAATTTATGAAGTTATAAATATGGATATTTGTCTTCAGAAGGCCTTTATTAACCCCATGGTAACCCGTATGAATTACTGTTATGATGGATGTGCTTCAAAATCTCCATTCACTCCCGTTATAAAGCTGGGAAGAGTCAGGATATTTTTTTAATATAACTCCGACTGTGTTCCTGGAAGAAGTCAGATACACCTAGTATGGCTCGAGGGTGAGTAAACTGTGGGATCGTTTTGGGTGAACTATCACCTTAATATTGAAAAGAGTTATTAAAAGTGGAATATGCCACAGAAAATAACTCTTATTCAGTACTCGCACACTGACAGGCAGCTTTCTGTGCGCAGCTAAACCGTCATATACACACACAAATATGTCCAAATCTGAGCATCCATGTGAACACAGTCGGTTTGTCTCGAGTGAAGGTAAAGAGTTGTGGGAATCGGATGTGTATCAGTATATTGATCTGTGCATCAGCTCTTAAGCCCCAGATATACTTCTACTTACTGAGAGGAAAGCATGCAGCACAGATTTACATATTCATATTCATCTAAAAACTTTAAAGTGACAGCAGCCTAATAAATCACTCACTGCTCTTGCCTGAATAACTTTTGTAGCTTTTAATAAATATCGGTGTGTATTTAATTCAATCAGAGAAGACCCTGCAGTGATTTATTTGATTCATTTCAAGTGAATTATTGTTTTCACTTTTTATTTTAAAAACATTTTCATGCATTCATGCCCATCTTATTACTGGTTCTGGTAATTGGCGTTTTCAGAAGTTTTCAGCCTTCAGTGTTTTCTGTCCTCACTGAAGGTGAAACGTTGCATGTGTTTAATGAGGCTGTTATTTGTCATCATCTAATCTAGTTATGCTGGTAAACCGCTTCTTCTAGAACTCATGTTTACATCCACATCACACACACATACCGCAGTGTAGAGACGAAACACACACTGTGACAGAATCCTGTGCTGGAAAAGCTGTTAATAAGCGTGAGTGCCGGATGAGGATACCGCTGAGCTCTTCTCTGAGAAGCTGAAGGAAACTGTATCCGGGTTCTCCCGTTTCATCGCCGCTCTCGTGTTTCTGTGTCGCAGGAGGATACCATCTGGTCAAGATCGGGGACCTGTTCAACGGCAGGTACCATGTGATCCGCAAGCTGGGCTGGGGCCACTTCTCCACCGTCTGGCTGTGCTGGGACATCCAGTGAGTAACGGCAAACACTCATCTAACTTATGAATGGGAGAAAGTGCAACGCAGAATAAGCCCCGCCTTCTACATTAAACAGCCAATCGCTGATTGGTGATGTCATCGCGTCACTGCAGCTGCTGTTAGAAGCTCCGGTTGCTATAGAAACAGTTATTGTTCTGAGATGCACTTGTGCTGCAGCTGAAAAATAAGCATTTGAGCATAAGAAACAACATCTATGAAACAGTTGTTGTCAGATTTCATTGGTGATTCCAAATATGAAATTTAAATGTAAGCGTTGGAGAATTTGATATTTCCCTATTCAAAGAGAGACAAGCTGTACTTACAGTATATGAGGGTGTGTGTGTGTGTGTTACCAACTGTGTGAGTGAGTGTGTGTGTGTGTGTGTGTGTGTGTATGTTACTTATTGCGAGTATAAACTGTGTGTGTGTGTGTGTGTGTGTGTTAACAGAGCGAAGCGTTTTGTTGCAATGAAGGTTGTGAAGAGTGCACAGCATTACACAGAAACGGCACTGGATGAAATTAAATTACTCAGATGTGTGAGTACCTAACACACTCACTCTCACTCTCTCTCTCACACACACACACACACACACACACACACACACACACACACACACACACACACACACACACACACACACTCACACACTCACTCACAAATGTGACACGATCACTGGAGTCAGACATGCCTTGTTTCCTTCCTTTACACACCTCTCTCTCTCTCTCTCTCTCTCTCTCTCTCTCTCTCTCTCTCTCTCTCTCTCTCTCTCTCTCTCTCTCTCTCTCTCTCTCTCTCTCTCTCTCTCTCTCTCTCTCTCTCTCTCTCTCTCAGGTGCGTGAGACAGATCCTGATGATCCTAATAAGGACATGGTTGTTCAACTTATAGACGACTTCAAGATCTCAGGGGTGAATGGGATTCGTATCCTCCCAGTGTGTGTGTGTGTTTGTTGTTGTTGTTCTCAGGTGTGTGTGTCAGTTGTCGTTTTCTTTAACTCTGGTTCTCAGATGTGTGTATGGTGTTTGAAGTTCTTGGTCATCATTTGCTCAAGTGGATCATCAAGTCTAATTATCAGGGTTTGCCGTTACCCTGCGTCAAGAGCATCATTAGACAGGTAACCATACTCACACTCCCTCACTGACCCACACACTCCCTCACTGACCCACACACTCCCTCACTGACCCACACACTCCGTCACTGACCCACACACTCCCTCACTGACCCACACACTCCGTCACTGACCCACACACTCCCTCACTGACCCACACACTCCCTCACTGACCCACACACTCCCTCACTGACCCACACACTCCCTCACTGACCCACACACTCCCTCACTGACCCACACACTCCCTCACTGACCCACACACTCCCTCACTGACCCACACACTCCCTCACTGACCCACACACTCCCTCACTGACCCACACACTCCCTCACTGACCCACACACTCCCTCACTGACCCACACACTCCCTCACTGACCCTCACACTCCCTCACTGACCCACACACTCCGTCACTGACCCACACACTCCCTCACTGACCCACACACACCCTAACTGACCCACACACTCCCACACTGACCCACACACACCCTAACTGACCCACACACTCCCACACTGACCCACACACTCCCTCACTGACCCACAAACTCCCTCACTGACCCACACACTCCCTCACACTCCCTCACTGACCCACACACTCCGTCACTGACCCACACACTCCCTCACTGACCCACACACTCCCTCACTGACCCACACACTCCCTCACTGACCCACACACTCCCTCACTGACCCACACACTCCCTCACTGACCCTCACACTCCCTCACTGACCCACACACTCCCTCACTGACCCTCACACTCCCTCACTGACCCACACACTCCCTCACTGACCCACACACTCCCTCACTGACCCACACACTCCCTCACTGACCCACACACTCCCTCACTGACCCACACACTCCCTCACTGACCCTCACACTCCCTCACTGACCCACACACTCCCTCACTGACCCACACACTCCCTCACTGACCCACACACTCCCTCACTGACCCACACACTCCCTCACTGACCCTCACACTCCCTCACTGACCCACACACTCCCTCACTGACCCACACACTCCCTCACTGACCCTCACACTCCCTCACTGACCCACACACTCCCTCACTGACCCACACACTCCCTCACTGACCCACACACTCCCTCACTGACCCACACACTCCCTCACTGACCCACACACTCCCTCACTGACCCTCACACTCCCTCACTGACCCACACACTCCGTCACTGACCCACACACTCCCTCACTGACCCACACACTCCCTCACTGACCCTCACACTCCCTCACTGACCCTCACACTCCCTCACTGACCCACACACTCCCTCACTGACCCACACACTCCCTCACTGACCCACACACTCCCTCACTGACCCACACACTCCCTCACTGACCCACACACTCCCTCACTGACCCACACACTCCCTCACTGACCCACACACTCCCTCACTGACCCTCACACTCCCTCACTGACCCACACACTCCCTCACTGACCCTCACACTCCCTCACTGACCCACACACTCCCTCACTGACCCACACACTCCCTCACTGACCCACACACTCCGTCACTGACCCACACACTCCGTCACTGACCCACACACTCCCTCACTGACCCACACACTCCCTCACTGACCCACACACTCCCTCACTGACCCACACACTCCGTCACTGACCCTCACACTCCCTCACTGACCCACACACTCCCTCACTGACCCACACACTCCGTCACTGACCCTCACACTCCCTCACTGACCCACACACTCCGTCACTGACCCACACACTCCCTCACTGACCCACACACTCCCTCACTGACCCACACACTCCCTCACTGACCCACACACTCCCTCACTGACCCACACACTCCCTCACTGACCCACACACTCCCTCACTGACCCACACACTCCCTCACTGACCCTCACACTCCCTCACTGACCCACACACTCCCTCACTGACCCTCACACTCCCTCACTGACCCACACACTCCCTCACTGACCCACACACTCCCTCACTGACCCACACACTCCGTCACTGACCCACACACTCCGTCACTGACCCACACACTCCCTCACTGACCCACACACTCCCTCACTGACCCACACACTCCCTCACTGACCCACACACTCCGTCACTGACCCTCACACTCCCTCACTGACCCACACACTCCCTCACTGACCCACACACTCCGTCACTGACCCACACACTCCCTCACTGACCCTCACACTCCCTCACTGACCCACACACTCCCTCACTGACCCACACACTCCCTCACTGACCCACACACTCCCTCACTGACCCACACACTCCCTCACTGACCCACACACTCCCTCACTGACCCACACACTCCCTCACTGACCCTCACACTCCCTCACTGACCCACACACTCCGTCACTGACCCACACACTCCCTCACTGACCCACACACTCCCTCACTGACCCTCACACTCCCTCACTGACCCTCACACTCCCTCACTGACCCACACACTCCCTCACTGACCCACACACTCCCTCACTGACCCACACACTCCCTCACTGACCCACACACTCCCTCACTGACCCACACACTCCCTCACTGACCCACACACTCCCTCACTGACCCTCACACTCCCTCACTGACCCACACACTCCCTCACTGACCCACACACTCCCTCACTGACCCACACACTCCCTCACTGACCCACACACTCCCTCACTGACCCACACACTCCCTCACTGACCCACACACTCCCTCACTGACCCACACACTCCCTCACTGACCCACACACTCCGTCACTGACCCACACACTCCGTCACTGACCCACACACTCCCTCACTGACCCTCACACTCCCTCACTGACCCACACACTCCCTCACTGACCCACACACTCCCTCACTGACCCACACACTCCCTCACTGACCCACACACTCCCTCACTGACCCACACACTCCCTCACTGACCCTCACACTCCCTCACTGACCCACACACTCCCTCACTGACCCTCACACTCCCTCACTGACCCACACACTCCCTCACTGACCCACACACTCCCTCACTGACCCACACACTCCGTCACTGACCCACACACTCCGTCACTGACCCACACACTCCCTCACTGACCCACACACTCCCTCACTGACCCACACACTCCCTCACTGACCCACACACTCCGTCACTGACCCTCACACTCCCTCACTGACCCACACACTCCCTCACTGACCCACACACTCCGTCACTGACCCACACACTCCCTCACTGACCCTCACACTCCCTCACTGACCCACACACTCCCTCACTGACCCACACACTCCCTCACTGACCCACACACTCCCTCACTGACCCACACACTCCCTCACTGACCCACACACTCCCTCACTGACCCACACACTCCCTCACTGACCCTCACACTCCCTCACTGACCCACACACTCCGTCACTGACCCACACACTCCCTCACTGACCCACACACTCCCTCACTGACCCTCACACTCCCTCACTGACCCTCACACTCCCTCACTGACCCACACACTCCCTCACTGACCCACACACTCCCTCACTGACCCACACACTCCCTCACTGACCCACACACTCCCTCACTGACCCACACACTCCCTCACTGACCCACACACTCCCTCACTGACCCTCACACTCCCTCACTGACCCACACACTCCCTCACTGACCCACACACTCCCTCACTGACCCACACACTCCCTCACTGACCCACACACTCCCTCACTGACCCACACACTCCCTCACTGACCCACACACTCCCTCACTGACCCACACACTCCCTCACTGACCCACACACTCCGTCACTGACCCACACACTCCGTCACTGACCCACACACTCCCTCACTGACCCTCACACTCCCTCACTGACCCACACACTCCCTCACTGACCCACACACTCCCTCACTGACCCACACACTCCCTCACTGACCCACACACTCCCTCACTGACCCACACACTCCGTCACTGACCCACACACTCCGTCACTGACCCACACACTCCCTCACTGACCCTCACACTCCCTCACTGACCCACACACTCCCTCACTGACCCTCACACTCCCTCACTGACCCTCACACTCCCTCACTGACCCACACACTCCCTCACTGACCCACACACTCCCTCACTGACCCACACACTCCGTCACTGACCCACACACTCCGTCACTGACCCACACACTCCCTCACTGACCCACACACTCCCTCACTGACCCACACACTCCCTCACTGACCCACACACTCCGTCACTGACCCTCACACTCCCTCACTGACCCACACACTCCCTCACTGACCCACACACTCCGTCACTGACCCTCACACTCCCTCACTGACCCACACACTCCGTCACTGACCCACACACTCCCTCACTGACCCACACACTCCCTCACTGACCCACACACTCCGACACTGACCCTCACACTCCGTCACTGACCCACACACTCCGTCACTGACCCACACACTCCCTCACTGACCCACACACTCCCTCACTGACCCACACACTCCCTCACTGACCCACACACTCCCTCACTGACCCACACACTCCCTCACTGACCCACACACTCCCTCACTGACCCACACACTCCGTCACTGACCCACACACTCCGTCACTGACCCACACACTCCCTCACTGACCCACACACTCCGTCACTGACCCACACACTCCCTCACTGACCCACACACTCCCTCACTGACCCACACACTCCCTCACTGACCCACACACTCCCTCACTGACCCACACACTCCCTCACTGACCCACACACTCCGTCACTGACCCACACACTCCCTCACTGACCCACACACTCCCTCACTGACCCACACACTCCCTCACTGACCCACACACTCCGTCACTGACCCACACACTCCCTCACTGACCCACACACTCCCTCACTGACCCACACACTCCCTCACTGACCCACACACTCCCTCACTGACCCACACACTCCCTCACTGACCCACACACTCCCTCACTGACCCTCACACTCCTTCACTGACCCACACACTCCCTCACTGACCCACACACTCCCTCACTGACCCACACACTCCCTCACTGACCCACACACTCCGTCACTGACCCACACACTCCCTCACTGACCCACACACTCCGTCACTGACCCACACACTCCCTCACTGACCCACACACTCCCACACTGACCCACACACTCCCTCACTGACCCACACACTCCCTCACTGACCCACACACTCCCTCACTGACCCTCACACTCCCTCACTGACCCACACACTCCCTCACTGACCCACACACTCCCTCACTGACCCACACACTCCCTCACTGACCCACACACTCCCTCACACACTCCCTCACTGGACGTGAGGTCGTATTTATTTTTTAACGTGCAAAAAATTCTGCTGAAAATTTCTGCCAGTGTACAAGGACCTTAAATGTGTGTGTGTGTTGTGGCGGTTAAGCTCAGTTATGGGCATGAGACGTCACTCAGACGAGGGCCTGACGTGTGTGTGTGTGTGTGTGTGTGTGCAGGTTCTGCAGGGGCTGGACTACCTTCACAGTAAGTGTAAGATCATCCACACGGACATCAAGCCAGAGAACATCCTGATGTGTGTGGACGAGGCCTTCGTGCGCAGGATGGCAGTCGAGGCCACCGAGTGGCAGAAAGCAGGAGCGCCTCCTCCCTCAGGATCCGCCGGTACTCCTCCGTTCATCCTCTGTTTCTTCTCCTCCGTTCATCCTCTGTTTCTTCTCCTCCGTTCATCCTCTGTTTCTTCTCCTCCGTTCATCCTCTGTTTCTTCTCCTCCGTTCATCCCTGATTCCTGTCATGATCCTCCACGTAATGAGTGTGACACTGACTCTGTGTGTGTGTGTGTGTGTGTGTGTGTGTGTGTGTGTGTTTGTTTGCAGTCAGCACGGCTCCTCAACTCAAACAGGTCAGTGAAGCCGTTCCCACACACACACACACACACACACACACAGCTGCTTTACATCCTCAACACATCAGACGTCTACATATTACATACAGGAACATGTTTATTCAAGAACCCTTTTATAAGGCTTTAGTCACACTAACTCTCTAGCTCTGATCTGTAGGTTTAATTATCTGTAACAAACACATGAAATCCAGCTTTTACAAAACTATTATAATGAAACGAGCACATCATGATGGCGGCAGTATTATAGGGAATAACCAACCTGTAGTAAGTGTAGTAAGTGTAGTGAATGTGCTGATATTGAGGGGAAGAGCCGAGTGATGACGCCAGAGAGGAGTGTGTGTGTTTGAGCTGTTTGCTGTGGTGTGCGCCTCCTACAGGTGGGGAAGATTTCCAAAAATAAGAAGAAGAAGCTGAAGAAGAAGCAGAAGCGTCAAGCGGAGCTGCTGGAGAGACGCATGCTGGAGATCGAAGCGCTGGAGCGAGAGGCGGAGAAACAGAGAGTGGGTGGAGCCTCAGACTCCGCCCCCAGCCCCGCCCTGGCGCTGGCAGACAGTGAGGAAGAGGATGATGAAGAGGTTGATGAGGACGAGGAGGCCGAGGGAGAGAAGGAGAGGCCCATCAGACTCACCAACCACACATGTGAGTGAGCCTCTACTACATCAGGGATCAGTCACACATGAAAACTAGCATCATTTCCTTTTTATTTTTCTTTCATTACTGTTCATTATTTGACAGGAGCAGATCTAACGTACATGCATGTATATTCTGTAAATGGATACATAAACTCACCTAAAGGATTATTAGGAACACCATACTAATACTGTGTTTGACCCCCTTTCGCCTTCAGAACTGCCTTAATTCTGCGTGGCATTGATTCAACAAGGTGCTGAAAGCATTCTTTAGAAATGTTGGCCCATATTGATAGGATAGCATCTTGCAGTTGATGGAGATTTGTGGGATGCACATCCAGGGCACGAAGCTCCCGTTCCCCCACATCCCAAAGATGCTCTATTGGGTTGAGATCTGGTGACTGTGTGTTAGGGATGGCTCGATACCACAATTTTGGCTTCGGTACGATACCAGAACCTAATACCTCGGTATCGATACTAAATCGATACCACAGGTTAAAAAAAAACAGTCTCAAAATTTAAGTGACACTTAAAAAACACTGCTTGAAACTCCACTACCAAATGTGCAAAGAAAATGTATCAAATTGTAAAAAAAAAAAAAGAAGAAAATCAGTCAGGGAACATAGGTTCAAATTTGATTTTGAAAAAAAAAAAAAAAACTGAAATTATACAATTAAAATAGGTTAATATCTATAATAATAGATTCACATATAATAATAATAATATAATAATGAAATGACATGTAAACCATTAGCTGTCATGCATCAACAGAGATTTATCAACATTTATTGCATTTATTCATCTTGGTTTGGTTACTGTTTGGGTTCATATTAGTTTAATGCATTGCATAAAGTAATGTTAACATGCTAAACATGTATTAGTATATTTAATTTTCTAGGTCATTTTAATTACTGATTGATATAGATTAATAAATGCTATATTACTGTTAGGTCAGGTTACCTAATGAATGTTGACAAATGTAGCTTGTAATATTAGTAATATTAATATTACTACTGTTACTCTCTCCCTCTCTCGGCTTATTGCTCTAGGGGTCGCCACAGCGGCACTAATATGCCATTCATTTTACTATCACTAATACTAAAATTAATATTATTCACATTTTTATTCTTTATTCATTCAAATTCAATTAATATATGTTTGTTTGAAAGTGCAAAAATGATGAGACTAAACTTAATTGGTTCTAGCATGTCATGCAAGCAGATTTGAGCCTTCGTGTTTACCGTATCATATATGATAAGCTCTTATGTATGTGCGCTGTTCAATTTTCAATAAAAGTCTAAATTAAATCAGTTTAATGATGGACTAACCTGTCAATCTCTGAACTCTCTGAACAAGTCAAGATGAGCAACTGACAAGTCAAGTACTATAGGCAGATTTGATGTGTTGCCTCCCCGTGTGCAGAGTGGTGCATTGAGATCTGTTTCTTTACTTTTCTCATTACTTTTGTTGGCAAAGTAATGCCTTATTTCACTCATACTGCTCTCTCTATTTATTCATTTCGGGCGTTTTAGAAATTCGAATGAGCTTCGTTTGATCCATCGTGTTCCTCCGTTGTCACCGTTTGCCGGTTTCGCGTGACCCGCGTCAGTTTAGGTAGCGCCCTGCCTTCTAGCGGTGAACTTCGAAACAGCAGCGCATCAAATACCGAATTGAACAAAATTATGATATTGTACCGTTTGAAATATAATATATACCGGTATTTTTGCAGTACCGGTATACCGCGCATCCCTACTGTGGGGGCCATTTTAGTACAGTGAACTCATTGTCATGTTCAAGAAACCAATTTGAAATGATTCGAGCTTTGTGACATGGTGCATTATCCTGCTGGAAGTAGCCATCAGAGGATGGGTACATGGTGGCCATAAAGGGATGGACATGGTCAGAAACAATGCTCAGGTCGGCCGTGGCATTTAAACGATGCCCAATTGGCACTAAGGGGCCTAAAGTGTGCCAAGAAAACCCCACACCATTACACCACCACCACCAGCCTGCACAGTGGTGGCATGATGGATCCATGTTCTCATTCTGTTTACGCCAAATTCTGACTCTACCATCTGAATGTCTCAACAGAAATCGAGACTCATCAGACCAGGCAACATTTTTCCAGTCTTCAACTGTCCAATTTTGGTGAGCTCTTGCAAATTGTAGCCTCTTTTTCCTATTTGTAGTGGAGATGAGTGGTACCCGGTGGGGTCTTCTGCTGTTGTAGCCCATCCGCCTCAAGGTTGTGCGTGTTGTGGCTTCACAAATGCTTTGCTGCATACCTCGGTTGTAACGAGTGGTTATTTCAGTCACTGTTGCCCTTCTATCAGCTTGAATCAGTCGGCCCATTCTCCTCTGACCTCTAGCATCAACAAGGCATTTTCCCCCACAGGACTGCCGCATACGGGATGTTTTTCCCTTTTCACACCATTCTTTGTAAACCCTAGAAATGGTTGTGCGTGAAAATCCCAGTAACTGAGCAGATTGTGAAATACTCAGACCGGCCCGTCTGGCACCAACAACCATGCCACGCTCAAAATTGCTTAAATCACCTTTCCTTCCCATTCTGACATTCAGTTTGGAGTTCAGGAGATTGTCTTGACCAGGACCACAGCCCTAAATGCATTGAAGCAACTGCCATGTGATTGGTTGATTAGATAATTGCATTAATGAGAAATTGAACAGGTGTTCCTAATAATCCTTTAGGTGAGTGTACACTATATTGCCAAAGCATTATGAGTTCCTTTCACTGGAACTAAGGGGTCGAGTCCAACCCCTGAAAAACAACCCCACACCATAATCCCCCCTCCACCAAACTTTACACTTGGCACAATGCAATCAAGCAAGTACCGTTCACCTGAGAACCGCCAAACCCAGACTCGTTCATCGGATTGGCAGACAGAGAAGCATGATTCGTCACTCCAGACAACACGCTTTACACCCCTGCATCCCACGCTTTACACCCCTGCATCCCACGCTTTACTCCACTGCATCCCACGCTTTACTCCACTGCATCCCACGCTTTACCGAGTGACGATACGATACGTATTGCTTTTTTTTTTTTACTTTAAACTTTTATCCCAGGACTTCTTTGATAATTCCAACTATTGTATCACAGAAATAATGATACTATGAGGTTGAAAAGTAGCAGTACTTTGTAATGTAACTAACCTGGTAAAAACTCCTAAATCGCAAGAAGACGCCACAATGTTTGTCTTGTTGAATCAAAGGCCTTATGTACGTCTGTGTTGGTTTAGTTTTGGCTGATGTACTGTGAGGATTGTTCTGAGGTTTTTTTTGAAATTCTTCACAATAATGATGACGACCTAAAAAGTTTGGTTGTGTGTTTTTGAGCCGATGTCTCTGTGTCTCTCAGGCGCAGAACCGGATCAGGACCAGCAGGAAAGTGAGGAGAACGAGGAAGAAGAAGAGTCACCCACACATACTCCACCCGGACAGCTGGAGGAGCGGGAAAACTCAGGACAACCAGAAGAACAGGAGGGAAATGAAGATGCGGGAGAGGAAGAGGAGGATAAAGCCGAGGAAGAGGAAACAGAAGTCACGCCCACGCAGAACACCACAGATGAGCTGAAGACACAGGAGAGTACGAACCAGGGAGAAACTGAGACGACAGAGAGACAAGAGGACGAGGAGGAGGAGGAGGATGAAGAAGAATACGACGATGATGATGATGAGGAGGAGGAGGAAGAGGAGGAGGAGGAGGAGGAGGAGGAGGAGGAGGAGGAGGAGGAGGAGGAGGAGGAGGAGGAGGAGGAGGAGGAGGAGGAGGAGGAGGAGGAGGAGGAGGAGGAGGAGGAGGAGGAGGAGGAGGAGGAGGAGGAGGAGGAGGCAGACGGTGAAGGCCAAGAGCACAATGAATCCTCTAAGACTAACGGTCATGTGATCATGTGTGTGCAGGAGCGTGAGTCTCCCAGCATGCCTCAGTCCTCGCTCCTCTGCCCTCTGGTGGAGTCGGAGATCAGCACGACCGACCGCGAGGCTTCCGACGCCTCCCACGAGCTTCCCAACGGAGAACCCGGACTCCCCAATGGAGAACCCGGACACCTCAACGCAGAACCCGGACTCCCCAACGGGTCTCGGCACCGGGGCACCACCCCACGCTTCCCCGAGCTCCCGCTGGACCCCACGCTCCCCGACGCCGAGGACGAGGCCCAGGCTCTCAGCGGGAACACTGACCGCAGCAGAACCGTGTCCTCGTCCAGCACCGGGGACACGCCCAGAGGTCAGTCACACACACTGGCTACGTTTACATGAGACACGCTCAGCAGTCAGTCACACACACACACACACACTGGCTACGTTTACATGAGACACGCTCAGCAGTCAGTCACACACACACACACACGCTGGCTACGTTCACATGCAACCAAATAATCGTTAATAATGGGATTGACGGCTCAATCGGACTGAAAAGCCTTCATATAAACTCCTTAATCGATCCGATTGAGCTCGATCCAAATATATTTATTTTATATCCGTTTATTCCTTTTCTAATCCGATCGAGAGAACATGTAAACACTTGATCGGTTGAAAACCCAAACTGAAAGGACTGTGCATGTGCAATGACGTAGAAAGAGCGTAATGACGTGTGACGCACGAAACAAGCTGTTGTTCCTGTTGAATAAAGTGTCATATAAACGAGTTTCCCGTCATCCTATAATTCTCCTTTCACTCCTCAGTGTCTGTGAAGTGCAGCAGGACAATGGACCACCAGTGCTTTTTTTCAGTTCCCAGGCATTTTTACTGCTTGATAAATATAAATTTAATTGATACATTTATAAATTCATATGCTCATTGTCTCCAAATTATGACCAGAAATGGATCAATATTAAGTCTGCGGTTTAAAACAAATAAAGAACCAATGTAGGGGAATGGTTATTATGCACAAATGCGCATGCCAAAAAATCTTTCCCGATTTGAAGCTTGTGATATAAAAACACACACATCAACCCGATCACGTTTAGCATCCATGTAAACACTACTTTCGGATTCATCAATCAGAATGAATTCAGTCCGATTGAAACCAAAGTTGTGCATGTAAACGTAGCCAGTGACACACACTGCTGTATGTTGACTAATACACACTCCGTCTGTCCTGCAGCGAGGGTTCGAGCGGCCGATCTGCTGGTCAATCCTCTGGATCCGCGCAACGCAGATGTTCTGAGAGTCAAAATCGCTGACCTGGGCAATGCATGCTGGGTGGTAAGATGCTGTAAATGTGCATATGAGTGTAAATAGGTGAGCTGTGTGCAGATCTGAAGTGTGATTGTGTTTCCAGCACAAGCACTTCACGGAGGACATCCAGACGAGGCAGTACCGGTCCGTCGAGGTCCTGATTGGTGCGGGATACAGCACTCCAGCCGACATCTGGAGCACAGCCTGCATGGTGAGCGCGCGTGTGTGCGTGTGTGCGTGTGTGTGTGTGTGTGTGTGTGTGTGTGTGTGTGTGTGTGTGTTTTAGAACGCTTCATCTCCTCTGTGTCCATAGGCGTTCGAGCTCGCCACCGGAGACTATCTGTTCGAGCCACACTCGGGGGAAGACTACTCTCGGGATGAAGGTACAGATGTTTACGCTCCTCTGGGTTCAGAATGGAGGACAGGTCACTGCACATTCATAGAGTCTGATTAGAGAATCTCTCATTCTGCCAACACTGCCAACATTATCAAGTATTACACCAGTGACCAATCACAATCGAGCGTTAAACCAGTGACCAATCACAATTGAGCATTACACCAGGGACCAATCACAATTGAGCATTACACCAGTGACCAATTACAATCTAGTGTTACACCAGTAACCAATCACAATCGAGCGTTACACCAGTGACCAATCACAAGCGAGCGTTACACCAGTGACCAATCACAATCGAGCGTTAACTCCAGTGACCAATCACAAGCGAGCGTTACACCGGTGACCAATCACAATCGAGCATTACACCAGTGACCAATCACAATCGAGCGTTACACCAGTGACCAATCACAAGCGAGCGTTACACCAGTGACCAATCACAAGCGAGCGTTACACCAGTGACCAATCACAATCTAGTGTTACATCAGTGACCAATCACAATCAAGCATTACACCAGAGACCAATCACTAATCGAGCATTACACCAGTGACCAATCACAATCGAGCATTACACCAGTGACCAATCACAATCAAGCATTACATCAGTGACCAATCACAATTGAGCGTTACACCAGTGACCAATCACAATCGAGCATTACACCAGTGACCAATCACAATCGAGCATTACACCAGTGACCAATCACAATCGTGCGTTACACCAGTGACCAATCACAAGCGAGCATTACACCAGTGACCAGTCACAATCGAGCATTAACTCCAGTGACCAATCACAAGCGAGCGTTACACCGGTGACCAATCACAATCGAGCATTACACCAGTGACCAATCACAATCGAGCGTTACACCAGTGACCAATCACAAGCGAGCGTTAACTCCAGTGACCAATCACAAGCGAGCGTTACACCAGTGACCAATCACAATCGAGCGTTAACTCCAGTGACCAATCACAATCGAGCGTTACACCGGTGACCAATCACAATCGAGCGTTACACCAGTGACCAATCACAATCGAGCGTTACACCAGTGACCAATCACAATCGAGCGTTACACTAGTGACCAATCACAAGCGAGCGTTACACCAGTGACCAATCACAATCGAGCGTTAACTCCAGTGACCAATCACAAGTGAGCGTTACACCAGTGACCAATCACAAGGGAGCGTTACACTAGTGACCAATCACAATCGAGCGTTACACTAGTGACCAATCACAATCGAGCGTTAACTCCAGTGACCAATCACAAGCGAGCGTTACACCAGTGACCAATCACAAGGGAGCGTTACACCAGTGACCAATCACAATCGAGCGTTACACTAGTGACCAATCACAAGCGAACGTTACACCAGTGACCAATCACAAGCGAGCGTTACACTAGTGACCAATCACAAGCGAGCGTTACACCAGTGACCAATCACAAGCGAGCGTTACACCAGTGACCAATCACAAGCGAGCGTTACACCAGTGACCAATCACAAGCGAGCGTTACACCAGTGACCAATCACAAGCGAGCGTTACACCAGTGACCAATCACAAGCGAGCGTTACACCAGTGACCAATCACAAGCGAGCGTTACACCAGTGACCAATCACAATCGAGCGTTACACCAGTGACCAATCACAATCGAGCGTTACACCAGTGACCAATCACAAGCGAGCATTACACCAGTGACCAATCACAATCGAGCGTTACACCAGTGACCAATCACAAGCGAGCGTTACACCAGTGACCAATCGCAATCGAGCGTTACACCAGTGACCAATCACAATCGAGCATTACACCAGTGACCACTCACAATCGAGCGTTACACCAGTGACCAATCACAATCGAGCGTTACACCAGTGACCAATCACAAGCGAGCGTTACACCAGTGACCAATCACAATCGAGCGTTACACCAGTGACCAATCACAATCGAGCGTTACACCAGTGACCAATCACAATCGAGCATTACACCAGTGACCAATCACAATCGAGCATTACACCAGTGACCAATCACAATCGAGCATTACACCAGTGACCAATCACAATCGAGCATTACACCAGTGACCAATCACAATCGAGCGTTAACTCCAGTGACCAATCACAAGGGAGCGTTACACCAGTGACAATCACAATCGAGCGTTACACTAGTGACCAATCACAATCGAGCGTTAACTCCAGTGACCAATCACAATCGAGCGTTAACTCCAGTGACCAATCACAAGCGAGCGTTACACCAGTGACCAATCACAAGGGAGCGTTACACCAGTGACCAATCACAATCGAGCGTTACACCAGTGACCAATCCCTCAATCCCTCACAAGCGAGCGTTACACCAGTGACCAATCACAAGCGAGCGTTACACCAGTGACCAATCACAAGCGAGCGTTACACCAGTGACCAATCACAAGCGAGCGTTACACCAGTGACCAATCACAAGGGAGCGTTACACCAGTGACCAATCACAAGCGAGCGTTACACCAGTGACCAATCACAATCGAGCGTTACACAGAGACATGATCCGCTCTTCCGCCACTCTGAAGTACACATGCAGCCGGATGAGGTTATGTGACACTAGTATTCCATTCTGAACATTATTTCGCTGTGAACCCTGTTACTCTTCGCTCTGTTCTTGTCTGTCGCTCGAGATGCAGTTTAAAACCCAGCGTAACCATTAGAGTTCAGATGTCAGTGTTTAGAGTGTTTCTGGCTGATCTAAACTCCCGGCTCTTCCGCTTTATCTCTTTCTCTATATTCCCGCCACTTTTCCCTCCTCTTCCTCTTTCTGTCTCCTGTAGATCACATAGCTCACATCATAGAGCTTCTTGGCTGCATTCCTCGACACTTTGCTCTTTCTGGAAAATATTCCCGGGAGTTCTTCAACCGGAGAGGTAGTGTTAGACTCAGAGGGAGCGACGGATGTGAGTGTCCGCCACACACACACACACACACACACACACTGCCGTTACAGGGCTGGATTCTAAAGGGTCATGAAATGCATTTTCACACCTTTATCTTATGTTTTGGAGGTTATTTTATAGATTTTTTTTTCACCAAAAATATTTTCCAAATATTCGTAGACATGATTTCCTCTTTCAGAAACTCGAGTTAACAGCCGCTGCTGTGATTGGTGAACTTCTTATATATGCAGATATCTGGATTTTCCATTTCATGAGCCTTTAATGGCAGACGTGTGTGTGAGCTGAACTGGTGTTAACCAGACGTCAGTGTGTGTGTAATGGCCGACGCGTCCCTCCGTCCTCCTGCACCACTGCATGAATAACTGATGTTGTGTGTGTGTGTGTTTGGTGGTCAGACCACATCGCTCTGATTATGGAGTTGCTGGGAAAAATCCCCCGCAAGATCATCGCAGCAGGAAAATACAGCCGTGAGTTCTTCTCAAAGAAAGGTAACCGTAACTCTGCAGTCTGACTCCTGTCTCCTTCAGGACCGTTTCATTTACACCATCAGACCTGTAATCCAGTCTCTCAAATGGTTCTGCTCTGAGGTCAATAATGTGGGTGTGTCTTACAGCAATAATGTGGGTGTGTCTTACAGCAATAATGTGGGTGTGTCTTACGGCAATAATGTGGGTGTGTCTTACAGCAATAATGTGGGGGTGTCTTACGGCAATAATGTGGGGGTGTCTTACGGCAATAATGTGGGTGTGTCTTACAGCAATAATGTGGGTGTGTCTTACGGCAATAATGTGGGTGTGTCTTACGGCAATAATGTGGGTGTGTCTTACAGCAATAATGTGGGCGTGTCTTGCAGTAATAAAGGGGACAGGTCTCACAGTATTAAAGAGGGCGGGTCTTGCAGTAATAAAGGGGGCGGGTCTTGCAGTAATAAAGGGGGAAGGTCTTGCAGTAATAAAGGGGCGGGTCTTACAGTATTAAAGAGGGCAGGTCTTGCAGTAATAAAGGGGGCAGGTCTTACAGTAATAAAGGGGTCAGGTCTTACAGTAATAAAGGGGGCAGGTCTTGCAGTAATAAAGGGGCGGGTCTTACAGTAATAAAGGGGGCAGGTCTTACAGTAATAAAGGTGGCAGGTCTTGCAGTAATAAAGGGGGCGGGTCTTACAGTAATAAAGGGGGCAGGTCTTGCAGTAATAAAGGGGCAGGTCTTGCAGTAATAAAGGGGGCCGGTCTTGCAGTAATAAAGGGGGCGGGTCTTACAGTAATAAAGGGGGCAGGTCTTGCAGTAATAAAGGGGGCCGGTCTTGCAGTAATAAAGGGGCGGGTCTTGCAGTCATAAAGGGGCGGGTCTTGCAGTAATAAACGGGCGGGTCTTGCAGTAATAAAGGGGGCAGGTCTTGCAGTAATAAAGGGGGCAGGTCTTGCAGTAATAAAGGGGGCCGGTCTTGCAGTAATAAAGGGGCAGGTCTTGCAGTAATAAAGGGGCAGGTCTTGCAGTAATAAAGGGGCAGGTCTTGCAGTAATAAACGGGCAGGTCTTGCAGTAATAAAGGGGGCCGGTCTTGCAGTAATAAAGGGGCGGGTCTTGCAGTAATAAAGGGGCGGGTCTTGCAGTAATAAACGGGCAGGTCTTGCAGTAATAAACGGGCAGGTCTTGCAGTAATAAAGGGGGCGGGTCTTACAGTAATAAAGGGGGCAGGTCTTGCAGTAATAAACGGGCAGGTCTTGCAGTAATAAAGGGGGCGGGTCTTACAGTAATAAAGGGGGCAGGTCTTGCAGTAATAAAGGGGCAGGTCTTGCAGTAATAAACGGGCAGGTCTTGCAGTAATAAAGGGGGCAGGTCTTGCAGTAATAAAGGGGCGGGTCTTGCAGTAATAAACGGGCAGGTCTTGCAGTAATAAAGGGGGCAGGTCTTGCAGTAATAAAGGGGCAGGTCTTGCAGTAATAAAGGGGGCGGGTCTTACAGTAATAAAGGGGGCGGGTCTTGCAGTAATAAAGGGGCAGGTCTTGCAGTAATAAAGGGGCGGGTCTTGCAGTAATAAAGGGGCGGGTCTTGCAGTAATAAACGGGCGGGTCTTGCAGTAATAAAGGGGGCAGGTCTTGCAGTAATAAAGGGGCGGGTCTTGCAGTAATAAACGGGCAGGTCTTGCAGTAATAAAGGGGGCAGGTCTTGCAGTAATAAAGGGGCAGGTCTTGCAGTAAAAAAGGGGGCGGGTCTTACAGTAATAAAGGGGGCGGGTCTTGCAGTAATAAAGGGGCAGGTCTTGCAGTAATAAAGGGGCGGGTCTTGCAGTAATAAAGGGGGGGTCTTGCAGTAATAAACAGGCGGGTCTTGCAGTAATAAAGGGGGCAGGTCTTGCAGTAATAAAGGGGGCAGGTCTTGCAGTAATAAAGGGGGCAGGTCTTGCAGTAATAAAGGGGGCAGGTCTTGCAGTAATAAAGGGGCAGGTCTTGCAGTAATAAACGGGCAGGTCTTGCAGTAATAAAGGGGGCAGGTCTTGCAGTAATAAAGGGGCAGGTCTTGCAGTAATAAAGGGGGCCGGTCTTGCAGTAATAAAGGGGCGGGTCTTGCAGTAATAAAGGGCCGGGTCTTGCAGTAATAAACGGGCAGGTCTTGCAGTAATAAAGGGGGCAGGTCTTGCAGTAATAAAGGGGGCAGGTCTTGCAGTAATAAACGGGCAGGTCTTGCAGTAATAAAGGGGGCGGGTCTTACAGTAATAAAGGGGGCAGGTCTTGCAGTAATAAACGGGCAGGTCTTGCAGTAATAAAGGGGGCGGGTCTTACAGTAATAAAGGGGGCAGGTCTTGCAGTAATAAAGGGGCAGGTCTTGCAGTAATAAACGGGCAGGTCTTGCAGTAATAAAGGGGGCAGGTCTTGCAGTAATAAAGGGGCGGGTCTTGCAGTAATAAACGGGCAGGTCTTGCAGTAATAAAGGGGGCAGGTCTTGCAGTAATAAAGGGGCAGGTCTTGCAGTAATAAAGGGGGCGGGTCTTACAGTAATAAAGGGGGCGGGTCTTACAGTAATAAAGGGGGCGGGTCTTGCAGTAATAAAGGGGCAGGTCTTGCAGTAATAAAGGGGCGTGTCTTGCAGTAATAAAGGGGCGGGTCTTGCAGTAATAAACGGGCGGGTCTTGCAGTAATAAAGGGGGCGGGTCTTACAGTAATAAAGGGGGCGGGTCTTGCAGTAATAAAGGGGCAGGTCTTGCAGTAATAAAGGGGTGGGTCTTGCAGTAATAAAGGGGCGGGTCTTGCAGTAATAAACGGGCGGGTTTTGCAGTAATAAAAGGGCAGGTCTTGCAGTAATAAACGGGCGGGTCTTGCAGTAATAAACGGGCAGGTCTTGCAGTAATAAAGGGGGCAGGTCTTGCAGTAATAAAGGGGTGGGTCTTGCAGTAATAAAGGGGCGGGTCTTGCATTATTGATGGGGCGGGTCTCTCAGTAGTAATGGGGCAGGGCTTGCAGTAATGAAGGGGCCGGGTCTTGCATTAGTGATGGGGCGGGGCTTGCAGCTGTGTTTTCCTGCAGCAGCTGATCTGGCGTCTCTCTCTCCAGGTGAACTGCGGCACATCACGAAACTCAAGCCCTGGACTCTGTTTGATGTGCTGGTGGAAAAGTACGGCTGGTCGGCCGAGGACGCTGGTCACTTCACACACTTCTTGTTGCCCATGCTGGAGATGGTGCCGGAGAAACGGGCCTCTGCTTCAGAGTGCCTCAACCACCCCTGGCTGAACTCGTAGCACTTCTGCCCCTCAGACTCACTGACGGTTCCACATTCAGAACTGCAGCCCACCGTCACTAGAGAACTAGAGACTTCAGAGATACGAGGGTGGGCTTCAACACACACACACACACGGGAGAAACAAGCCTGTCTTTATACCTGAAGCTTCATTCACCGTCTTCCTCCACCTCATTCAACAGAATTTTACAGGCTGAACACAGAAAGTGAGATCATTTCACATTAACTGACAGATAAAAAAGACTTTTGACATTTTATTTATGATATTTTTATGATTAAACATTTTAAGATGTTTAATTTTAAGAAACGGGACAGAGTGTTTTGGTAAGGTTTATAACTCGTGGAACTCAGTTTCTTCTTGAGGCCTTCAGTGAAACTCTTGTGAATGTCCTAGAAAAACAATAATTTACACAGATGAATTAATTCACACAGAGATTAATATATGTGAGCAGTCAATCTGTAATATAGCTATTCGTCTCAGTGAATGAATCTGAGAGTTACTGTTACAACAGTGTGTGTGTGTGTGTGTGTGTGTGTGTGTGTGTGTGTGTGTGTGTGTGTGTGAGTGACTCAAACTGCTAGTTGATGTGTCTGACATCCAGGAAGCCCACCTGAGACACTCTGCATGAAGCCCCGCCTCCTCTCGCCCTACCGTCCAATCAGGTTCTGCAGTGGAGCTGTTTACCTTCCACACTCACACACACACAGGCTCTGGAAAGTTTGTGGAGAGACGCCAGAGACGAACGGATGGATGGACATTTCTGCGTTCATGCCGTTGAGTTCCTCGTCTGGTTTTATGTTTTTACTCTGAGCTTTGATTCCCCAAATCCCGAGGACAACATTCCTGATTCTCCAGCTGATTCTTCTGACTGTCGGCAGGATGGGGGTCTCGGGTTCATGAGGACGCACTTGTGTTTGTTTGTACGTTTCGTTCAGGGAATTCATGTACAGAGATCCAGCAAACTGTCCAAAAACTCGCAACTGCTTGAGCGCAAGATAAACACGCATTGCTGTTTGGAGACGAGCATCACACGGAGGTCGTCATGGAGACAAGCTTTACGGCCCGCGGTCATCATGGAGACGAGGGACACGGTGGCGGTCGTCATGGTGGCGGTCGTCATGGAGACGTGGACAGTGCCGTTACCGTGGCCTCACGCTGCTCATCATCATCATCATCATCACAGTTAGTCCAGTTGCCTATTTTCGCAATAAAAGTAGATGATGAAATATTTTTTAAAATATTTAAATTCGTTTAAACAGAAAAGAAGTTCTCTGATGTTGTGACAGTGACAGAGTTAGTCGTAATAAGGTGATTGTGTTTTGTCTACTTCCTGTTTTTGTTAGTTTTTATTGGCTGTCACTTCCTTCATGACATGGACTTGCGCTGCTCTGAGGATCATGTGACAGTCATGGACTTTATTGGACGTTTTTGCAATAATAGTGATTATGATGATGAATTTTTGCAGCAAAAGCCCCTGATGTGTCTCGCAGCCTCGCTGACTGTTCTTCCCAACGCCCCTCGTTTTACATTGAAAGATTTAATAAAATTGTAAATTATTGGATCACGTTGCCTGAACTTTCCACCGTTCTTCTGGTCTATATTTCAGATATCATTCATATTTACCGTCAGGATGAAGTGAATCCCTGTTACTGTCTGAAATCCTCATCATCATCAGTGGTTTGGGAAGCACTAACGTTCATGTGTCTTCCACCACAGCAGATCAACCGTGGGTCAGAGGTCAACTCAACTCAAGCAGAAATCAGTCAGACGCTTCTCAATGCAAACATGTTCAGTTATGAATGAGAAATATGGAAGTAAAATAATGACAAATGTTTTTGAAACAAAAAAGTATTTTGAATTGCACTACTTGAAAAAATATGCATTGCATTAACAGTGCTTGCATTTTAATACATTGCATTTTTAGGCTAATTCAACATGGTTGTATATTTAAGCTGTGAATATTTTAATTCAAAACATTTCACACACGTTTTCATCATTAAAAATTCAATAATCCATTTTCACCATTCAGATTTCTCTTCCAAAATGGTAATTCTGTTTAAAAATACAACCTATAATATTCGACAGGTCATTTTCAGTCCATTTTATTTTGCTTTACAAATTCAGTGGTTCAAATTCGACAGAAAATTCAACATTTGACATCCAGGAACTGCAGGAATATCAGTTGATTGCCGATCGATAACCTCCATCTGCTGTTAGCCCTCCTCACCAGCAGGGGGCGCCAGCGCAGACCAGAGCAACGGGCGAGAGGGACGTACGGGTTTACAGAAATGGAGCAAGCGGTCAGTATTTGTGATGATTATCAGGGCCAGTTTATGTATATATGGAAAAGCTGATAAAGACACAAAAACTGTTTACATTGAAGGCTTCACAGTTAGTTTTGCACATTTAAGCAGCTTTCTCTACCGTGAACGAGATTATAATGTTAGCGATGCTGATGTGCAGATCAAACGTTAAATCTGAGGTAGACGACATGTATGTCTCTCGCCTGCAGAACTGGGGATCCCTCAACACTGGGGATCCCTCAACACTGAGGATCCCCTCAACACTGAGGATTCCCTTTAACACTGAGGATCCCCTCAACACTCAACACTGAGGATCCCCTCAACACTGGGGATCCCTCAACACTGGGGATCCCTCAACACTGGGGATCCCCTCAACACTGGGGATCCCTCAACACTGGGGATCCCCTTAACACTGGGGATCCCTCAACACTGAGGATCCCCTCAACACTGGGGACCCCTCAACACTGGGGATCCCCTCAACACTGGGGATCCCTCAACACTGGGGATCCCCTCAACACTGAGGATCCCCTCAACACTGAGGATCCCCTCAACACTGAGGATCCCCTCAACACTGGGGACCCCTCAACACTGGGGATCCCCTCAACACTGGGGATCCCTCAACACTGGGGATCCCTCAACACTGGGGATCCCTCAACACTGGGGATCCCTCAACACTGGGGATCCCTCAACACTGGGGATCCCCTCAACACTGAGGATCCCCTCAACACTGGGGATCCCTCAACACTGGGGATCCCCTCAACACTGAGGATCCCCTCAACACTCAACACTGAGGATCCCCTCAACACTGAGGATCCCCTCAACACTGGGGACCCCTCAACACTGAGGATCCCCTCAACACTCAACACTGGGGATCCCTCAACACTGGGGATCCCTCAACACTGGGGATCCCCTCAACACTGGGGACCCCCTTAACACTGGGGATCCCTCAACACTGGGGACCCCTCAACACTGAGGATCCCCTCAACACTCAACACTGAGGATCCTCTCAACACTGGGGATCCCCTCAACACTGAGGATCCCCTCAACACTCAACACTGGGGATCCCTCAACACTGGGGATCCCCTCAACACTGGGGACCCCTCAACACTGGGGACCCCCTTAACACTGGGGATCCCTCAACACTGGGGACCCCTCAACACTGGGGACCCCTCAACACTCAACACTGAGGATCCTCTCAACACTGGGGATCCCCTCAACACTCAACACTGAGGATCCCCTCAACACTGGGGACCCCCTCAACACTGAGGATCCCCTCAACACTGGGGATCCCCTCAACACTGGGGATCCCCTCAACACTGGGGATCCCCTCAACACTGAGGATCCCCTCAACACTGGGGATCCCCTCAACACTCAACACTGAGGATCCCCTCAACACTCAACACTGAGGATCCCCTCAACACTCAACACTGGGGATCCCTCAACACTGGGGATCCCTCAACACTGAGGATCTCCTCAACACTGGGGATCCCCTCAACACTGGGGATCCCTCAACACTGGGGATCCCTCAACACTGGGGACCCCTCAACACTGGGGACCCCTCAACACTGGGGACCCCTCAACACTGGGGATCCCTCAACACTGGGGATCCCTCAACACTGGGGATCCCTCAACACTGGGGATCCCTCAACACTGGGGACCCCTCAACACTGGGATCCCTCAACACTGAGGATCCCCTCAACACTCAACACTGAGGATCCCCTCAACACTGAGGATCCCCTCAACACTGAGGATCCCCTCAACACTGGGGATCCCCTCAACACTCAACACTGGGGATCCCCTCAACACTCAACACAGGATCCCCTCAACACTGGGGATCCCCTCAACACTCAACACTGGGGATCCCCTCAACACTGGGGATCCCTCAACACTGGGGATCCCTCAACACTGGGGACCCCTCAACACAGGATCCCCTCAACACTGGGGACCCCTCAACACTGAGTATCCCCTCAACACTCAACACTGAGGATCCCCTCAACACTGGGGACCCCTCAACACTGGGGATCCCTCAACACTGGGGATCCCTCAACACTGGGGATCCCTCAACACTGGGGATCCCCTCAACACTCAACACTGAGGATCCCCTCAACACTGAGGATCCCCTCAACACTGGGGACCCCTCAACACTGAGGATCCCCTCAACACTCAACACTGAGGATCCCCTCAACACTCAACACTGGGGATCCCCTCAACACTCAACACTGGGGATCCCCTCAACACTGTGGATCCCCTCAACACTGGGGATCCCCTCAACACTCAACACTGAGGATCCCCTCAACACTGGGGATCCCCTCAACACTCAACACTGGGGATCCCCTCAACACTCAACACTGGGGATCCCCTCAACACTCAACACTGGGGATCCCCTCAACACTGAGGATCCCCTCAACACTCAACACTGGGGATCCCCTCAACACTCAACACTGGGGATCCCCTCAACACTGGGGATCCCTCAACACTGAGGATCCCCTCAACACTCAACACTGGGGATCCCCTCAACACTGGGGATCCCTCAACACTGAGGATCCCCTCAACACTCAACACTGGGGATCCCTCAACACTGGGGATCCCCTCAACACTGAGGATCCCCTCAACACTGAGGATCCCCTCAACACTCAACACTGAGGATCCCCTCAACACTCAACACTGGGGATCCCCTCAACACTGGGGATCCCTCAACACTGAGGATCCCCTCAACACTCAACACTGGGGATCCCCTAACACTGAGGATCCCCTCAACACTGAGGATCCCCTCAACACTCAACACTGGGGATCCCCTCAACACTCAACACTGAGGATCCCCTCAACACTGAGGATCCCCTCAACACTCAACACTGGGGATCCCCTAACACTGAGGATCCCCTCAACACTGAGGATCCCCTCAACACTCAACACTGGGGATCCCCTCAACACTCAACACTGGGAATCCCCTCAACACTCAACACTGGGATCCCCTCAACACTGGGGATCCCCTCAACACTGGGGACCCCCTGCTGTCGGGACTCTACACGCTTAATGCACTGATACTGTGATATAGAAGACCAAACATGCACATTAGTGGGGATGTAGGCTATAGTAGATAACAGGCAAGTGGGCCTGACACAACTTACCCTGACACTGGATATTCTACATTTAGGGACCGTTTCAAGTTACACACGACATTAATACACGTTTCTCACTTCTAGCATTTAAAGAGGACTTGCAGTCATAAACCCAACTGTACAGTGTTCATGTGTGTGTCAGGCATGATGCTTGACACTTTTTAGATAATTGATATTAAAATAAATGAGATTATGCGGTAGGCCTACTGAAAAAATAGCAATATTTACACGATTTGACAGGTTTTTTTTATTAAAGTCCCTGTAAAGGCAATTCTAAAAAAAAATTCTAAACCCATTATAAATGTTAGAAATGTATTGCTAAAACATATTACAAAGACTGTGAACTGTGAATTACTGAATTGTGGAGTTAGACCGTTAAACAGTTTTTCACCATTGCTATTTTCCGGATTTTTTGGGCGGTGCTAAAACGGGGCTCGATGACACACTGGAGCCCCTGAGCTGCTGGACACCCCCCTACTTGATGACGCACTGAGGCCACTCAATCGCGACTTACTGTCAGTATTATTAGTTACTACAGCAGCCTACAGTTGGCTAGCTAGCTATGCCTTCGACACGGAAATGCGTAGGCTACTACTAGGGCTGTCACGATGTTAGATTTTTCACACCACGGTTATTGTGGCCAAAATAATTCACGATATCGATATATCGCGATATCTATAGAAACCTTGGGGGGAAAAATGTCAAATCAGTTAAATTAATTTTTACTTTATTTAATTTTTCTTTTTTTTGCATTTTTACTTCTTGCGTTCTTATATTTGAGTGCACATTTTTGTGAAGTAAGACAAGCATGTGAAGTATATCTGGTTTCAAACTGGATCGAAACACTGTCTGAATGTTTCCTGAAGAACTGAAAAGCTCTTAAACCTATTGTTGCGCCGGTGCAAGTCATGCAGATTTGAACAAAACAAATCAAGTGAAAATACAAAAATAAGACGAGTAAAGAAAACGGGGTACTTAATAATCACTTAATAATATTTAAACAAATATGAAAACAGAAACCCTGTTAACAGGTTAATGTCACATTTCCCATTCCATGAAGTAAAATAATCGCAATTTACTCTCTGTAAAATAGCGTAATCCGCAGGGTGATGGACACGGAGATGGGTAAAAAGGTTGCTGGCTAGCTGCTACACATTCTGCAGATTGGGCTTAAGGGGGTCGCGCACCGGACGAGAAGCGCAGCGCCGCGACGCGCACTTTCTCAGTTCATGGCCAGCAATATTGTTATGTGTAAGGACATTATGAAATTAAGATCATGTATGATTGTACTGTACAATTAAATACAATCGTTGCTAAGTCTGCAGTCTGAACACTTTACCTCAGTCAGAGCGCATCCGTTAATGATTTGAGAATCTCACCTGAAAATCCGAGCCATTGCTGGGCGTCGCGGACAGACGCCGAATGGTGCCGGTGGTGTGTGTAAACTCCTAGAAAATAATGTGTTTGAATTTTAAAGAATTCTCTGCGCTTCACGTCCGGTGTTCGACCCCCTTTAATGTGCTGTTTTCTTTGAAGCCGAAGAACTCCCATACCAGAGTGGCTGCGCGGGCGCGCGCTGCGTCTTCTCATTTGATAGATGTCAGCGGGTGCAATACTGCCACCTCAACTGGCGCTGGAGTATACGTGTCATGTATCATAAAAGTCCTATTCATTTTAAACATCGTGGTTATCGCCAATACCGGTATATTGCCACACTCTAAATTCACACGATGTCGATATTTCACGTTTTGAATATCACGATTATCGTCAAAACCGGTATATTGCGACACCCCTAGCTACTACCTGGATGCGATCATGTACAAAACAGATCGGTGTCTTTATTTAAATTTCCTAAAAACGATCACATCAAGAAGAGGTGGATTAATTTTGTGAAGAGCCAACCTTGATGGAGAGCTGAGGATCACCGCCAACACCCGCCTCTGTAGCGATCATTTTACACGGGATAGTTTTATAAACTTTCGTCGGAGACAACTGGGATTCACTGATAATCCGCTGTTACTGGTGAATGGGGCCGAACCGACTATCTCCCGCCTCGGCCTTCATCTCCCCGTCCTGAAAGCAGTATCACAAATATCACCGTCGGCAGCTTTCCCGCGAGTGGGCGTGGCTTCAGCGCAGCCAGCGGACACGCCCCCACAGCAGACACGCCCCCAGCGTTTGAGAGCAGAGAATACTGCTCATTTCTTCAAGATTTTGATAGCTTATTTTATGTACTTGCCGGCTTTTTTTATCATTCAAATTTGTCTGGGTGGCTAATAACACATTTTTCTGTGGTGTGACAAACTCAGAACACATACTTCATTTTTACTTTACAGGGACTTTAAATTTCAAAAATCTAAAAGGTGAGCATGAGGCCTAACCCATACTGTACATGAACACTCACAGTCGTTAAAACTGAAGTCGTCCTCTTCTGAAGCTGTCGCGGCGAGAAACGTGTAGCAATGTCGTAATGCCATAAACCTCGAGTTGAACAATTGCCATTTAAATGAACATAAAATGTTAAATTCTTTGTAAATATTGAGTTTTACCAGGAAGTGGATTTATGGTATTAATATTAAAGGAAATATATTAACAACTAGGGCTGTTCATTTTTATATCAAATTACATGTGCTGATTAATCTAATTATAATCACATCAATATTTGCAGACAAAATAAAACCAAATGCCAGAAATAAAGAATTCAAAGACAGTTGATTTCAGACAGACTTTAGACGTCAGTAAATCATAAATATAAATCACTCATCATAAAGATTATCAATGACACTCAGTGTTTTAGACGCAGATTTCATTCAAAAACTCATTTTATTAGGTTACATTTTAAATAAGTACAGTTCCAAGCTGATGTTTCACTCAGTGTTTATAGTGTAACTTTAGTATAAAGAGTAGATTCACTGATGCGTTTCTGCTTGAGGCTCATTAAACAGGAGAACACCAGGTGACACACACACACACACACACACACACACACAACTGTCCATCATCATCAGACTCTCACACACACACACCTGTCCATCATCATCAGACTCTCTCACACACACACACCTGTCCATCATCATCAGACTCTCTCACACACACACACACACACACACACACACACACACACACACACACACACACACACACACACACACACACACACACACACACACACACACACCTGTCCATCATCATCAGACTCTCACACACACACACACACACACAGGTGTTCACACTCCTCTCGGGGTCTTGAAGTTCATGCCGACCGGAGGCTGCGTGACCTGAAGATTTGACAGGCTCCCGAAGTCCTGCGGGAACAGAACCGGGTCAGTGACATCACAGTTCAACACACACACACACACACACTGAACCAGAACCGGGTCAGTTCATCTGATCTACAGCTGATAGAGATGACTGACAGTACTCGAGTGTGACGGCCACAAGCAATCATGAAAACCATGATTAAGAGGTGAAACATGATCAAATTTACGTTTTCTTTTGAGGAACTTTGCCGCAGCGTTCTGTCTAATTGGAGACGAGCAATAGTGATTGGGTAAGCCATAGTTACCCAAACACTTACGTTAATTGATTCTAACGTCACACAGTGTGTGTGTGACGTTCTGACGTCAGTGACGTTCTGTGTGTGTGACGTTCTGACGTCAGTGATGTTCTGTGTGACGTTCTGTGTGTGTGACGTTCTGACGTCAGTGATGTTCTGTGTGTGTGACGTTCTGACGTCAGTGACGTTCTGTGTGTGTGACGTTCTGACGTCAGTGACGTTCTGTGTGTGTGACGTTCTGACGTCAGTGACGTTCTGTGTGACGTTCTGTGTGTGTGACGTTCTGTGTGTGTGACGTTCTGTGTGTGTGACGTTCTGTGTGTGTGACGTTCTGTGTGTGTGACGTTCTGTGTGTGTGACGTTCTGACGTCAGTGACGTTCTGTGTGACGTTCTGTGTGTGTGACGTTCTGACGTCAGTGATGTTCTGTGTGTGTGACGTTCTGTGTGACGTTCTGTGTGACGTTCTGTGTGTGTGACGTTCTGTGTGTGTGACGTTCTGACGTCAGTGACGTTCTGTGTGACGTTCTGTGTGTGTGACGTTCTGACGTCAGTGATGTTCTGTGTGTGTGACGTTCTGTGTGACGTTCTGTGTGACGTTCTGTGTGTGTGACGTTCTGACGTCAGTGATGTTCTGTGTGACGTTCTGTGTGTGTGACGTTCTGTGTGTGTGACGTTCTGACGTCAGTGACGTTCTGTGTGTGTGACGTTCTGTGTGTGTGACGTTCTGTGTGTGTGACGTTCTGACGTCAGTGACGTTCTGTGTGACGTTCTGCGTGTGTGACGTTCTGACGTCAGTGACGTTCTGTGTGTGTGACGTTCTGACGTCAGTGACGTTCTGTGTGTGTGACGTTCTGACGTCAGTGACGTTCTGTGTGTGTGACGTTCTGACGTCAGTGACGTTCTGTGTGTGTGACGTTCTGACGTCAGTGACGTTCTGTGTGTGTGACGTTCTGACGTCAGTGACGTTCTGTGTGACGTTCTGTGTGTGTGACGTTCTGTGTGTGTGACGTTCTGACGTCAGTGACGTTCTGTGTGTGTGACGTTCTGACGTCAGTGACGTTCTGTGTGTGTGACGTTCTGACGTCAGTGACGTTCTGCGTGTGTGACGTTCTGACGTCAGTGACGTTCTGTGTGTGTGACGTTCTGTGTGTGTGACGTTCTGTGTGTGTGACGTTCTGACGTCAGTGATGTTCTGTGTGTGTGACGTTCTGTGTGTGTGACGTTCTGTGTGTGTGACGTTCTGACGTCAGTGATGTTCTGTGTGTGTGACGTTCTGTGTGTGTGACGTTCTGTGTGTGTGACGTTCTGACGTCAGTGATGTTCTGTGTGTGTGACGTTCTGTGTGTGTGACGTTCTGTGTGTGTGACGTTCTGACGTCAGTGACGTTCTGTGTGTGTGACGTTCTGTGTGTGTGACGTTCTGACGTCAGTGATGTTCTGTGTGTGTGACGTTCTGTGTGTGTGACGTTCTGTGTGTGTGACGTTCTGACGTCAGTGATGTTCTGTGTGTGTGACGTTCTGTGTGTGTGACGTTCTGTGTGTGTGACGTTCTGACGTCAGTGATGTTCTGTGTGTGTGACGTTCTGTGTGTGTGACGTTCTGTGTGTGTGACGTTCTGACGTCAGTGACGTTCTGTGTGTGTGACGTTCTGTGTGTGTGACGTTCTGACGTCAGTGATGTTCTGTGTGTGTGACGTTCTGTGTGTGTGACGTTCTGTGTGTGTGACGTTCTGACGTCAGTGACGTTCTGTGTGTGTGACGTTCTGTGTGTGACGTTCTGTGTGTGTGACGTTCTGACGTCAGTGACGTTCTGTGTGTGACGTTCTGTGTGTGTGACGTTCTGACGTCAGTGACGTTCTGTGTGTGTGACGTTCTGTGTGTGTGACGTTCTGCGTGTGTGACGTTCTGACGTCAGTGACGTTCTGTGTGTGTGACGTTCTGTGTGTGTGACGTTCTGTGTGTGTGACGTTCTGACGTCAGTGATGTTCTGTGTGTGTGACGTTCTGTGTGTGTGACGTTCTGTGTGTGTGACGTTCTGACGTCAGTGATGTTCTGTGTGACGTTCTGTGTGACGTTCTGTGTGACGTTCTGTGTGACGTTCTGTGTGTGTGACGTTCTGACGTCAGTGATGTTCTGTGTGACGTTCTGTGTGACGTTCTGTGTGACGTTCTGTGTGTGTGACGTTCTGACGTCAGTGATGTTCTGTGTGTGTGACGTTCTGTGTGACGTTCTGTGTGACGTTCTGTGTGTGTGACGTTCTGACGTCAGTGATGTTCTGTGTGACGTTCTGTGTGTGTGACGTTCTGTGTGTGTGACGTTCTGACGTCAGTGACGTTCTGTGTGTGTGACGTTCTGTGTGTGTGACGTTCTGTGTGTGTGACGTTCTGTGTGTGTGACGTTCTGACGTCAGTGACGTTCTGTGTGACGTTCTGCGTGTGTGACGTTCTGACGTCAGTGACGTTCTGTGTGTGTGACGTTCTGACGTCAGTGACGTTCTGTGTGTGTGACGTTCTGACGTCAGTGACGTTCTGTGTGACGTTCTGTGTGTGTGACGTTCTGACGTCAGTGACGTTCTGTGTGTGTGACGTTCTGACGTCAGTGACGTTCTGTGTGTGTGACGTTCTGACGTCAGTGACGTTCTGTGTGTGTGACGTTCTGTGTGTGTGACGTTCTGACGTCAGTGACGTTCTGTGTGTGTGACGTTCTGACGTCAGTGACGTTCTGTGTGTGTGACGTTCTGACGTCAGTGACGTTCTGTGTGACGTTCTGTGTGTGTGACGTTCTGTGTGTGTGACGTTCTGACGTCAGTGACGTTCTGTGTGACGTTCTGTGTGTGTGACGTTCTGACGTCAGTGATGTTCTGTGTGACGTTCTGTGTGACGTTCTGTGTGTGTGACGTTCTGACGTCAGTGATGTTCTGTGTGTGTGACGTTCTGTGTGACGTTCTGTGTGACGTTCTGTGTGTGTGACGTTCTGACGTCAGTGATGTTCTGTGTGACGTTCTGTGTGTGTGACGTTCTGTGTGTGTGACGTTCTGACGTCAGTGACGTTCTGTGTGTGTGACGTTCTGTGTGTGTGACGTTCTGTGTGTGTGACGTTCTGACGTCAGTGACGTTCTGTGTGTGTGACGTTCTGCGTGTGTGACGTTCTGACGTCAGTGACGTTCTGTGTGTGTGACGTTCTGACGTCAGTGACGTTCTGTGTGTGTGACGTTCTGACGTCAGTGACGTTCTGTGTGTGTGACGTTCTGACGTCAGTGACGTTCTGTGTGACGTTCTGCGTGTGTGACGTTCTGACGTCAGTGACGTTCTGTGTGTGTGACGTTCTGCGTGTGTGACGTTCTGACGTCAGTGACGTTCTGTGTGTGTGACGTTCTGACGTCAGTGACGTTCTGTGTGACGTTCTGTGTGTGTGACGTTCTGACGTCAGTGACGTTCTGTGTGACGTTCTGTGTGTGTGACGTTCTGCGTGTGTGACGTTCTGACGTCAGTGACGTTCTGTGTGTGTGACGTTCTGTGTGACGTTCTGTGTGACGTTCTGTGTGTGTGACGTTCTGTGTGTGTGACGTTCTGACGTCAGTGATGTTCTGTGTGTGTGACGTTCTGTGTGTGTGACGTTCTGTGTGTGTGACGTTCTGACGTCAGTGACGTTCTGTGTGTGTGACGTTCTGTGTGACGTTCTGTGTGTGACGTTCTGTGTGTGTGACGTTCTGACGTCAGTGACGTTCTGTGTGTGACGTTCTGCGTGTGTGACGTTCTGACGTCAGTGACGTTCTGTGTGTGTGACGTTCTGACGTCAGTGACGTTCTGTGTGTGTGACGTTCTGTGTGTGTGACGTTCTGACGTCAGTGACGTTCTGTGTGACGTTCTGACGTCAGTGACGTTCTGTGTGTGTGACGTTCTGACGTCAGTGACGTTCTGTGTGTGTGACGTTCTGACGTCAGTGACGTTCTGTGTGTGTGACGTTCTGACGTCAGTGACGTTCTGTGTGACGTTCTGTGTGTGTGACGTTCTGCGTGTGTGACGTTCTGACGTCAGTGACGTTCTGTGTGTGTGACGTCCTGTGTGTGTGACGTTCTGTGTGTGTGACGTTCTGACGTCAGTGATGTTCTGTGTGTGTGACGTTCTGTGTGTGTGACGTTCTGTGTGTGTGACGTTCTGACGTCAGTGATGTTCTGTGTGTGTGACGTTCTGTGTGTGTGACGTTCTGTGTGTGTGACGTTCTGACGTCAGTGACGTTCTGTGTGTGTGACGTTCTGTGTGACGTTCTGTGTGTGACGTTCTGTGTGTGTGACGTTCTGACGTCAGTGACGTTCTGTGTGTGACGTTCTGCGTGTGTGACGTTCTGACGTCAGTGACGTTCTGTGTGTGTGACGTTCTGACGTCAGTGACGTTCTGTGTGTGTGACGTTCTGCGTGTGTGACGTTCTGACGTCAGTGACGTTCTGTGTGTGTGACGTTCTGCGTGTGTGACGTTCTGACGTCAGTGACGTTCTGTGTGTGTGACGTTCTGACGTCAGTGACGTTCTGCGTGTGTGACGTTCTGACGTCAGTGACGTTCTGTGTGTGTGACGTTCTGACGTCAGTGACGTTCTGTGTGTGTGACGTTCTGACGTCAGTGACGTTCTGTGTGTGTGACGTTCTGACGTCAGTGACGTTCTGTGTGTGTGACGTTCTGTGTGTGTGACGTTCTGACGTCAGTGACGTTCTGTGTGTGTGACGTTCTGTGTGTGTGACGTTCTGACGTCAGTGACGTTCTGTGTGTGTGACGTTCTGACGTCAGTGACGTTCTGCGTGTGTGACGTTCTGACGTCAGTGACGTTCTGTGTGTGTGACGTTCTGACGTCAGTGACGTTCTGTGTGTGTGACGTTCTGACGTCAGTGACGTTCTGTGTGTGTGACGTTCTGACGTCAGTGACGTTCTGTGTGTGTGACGTTCTGACGTCAGTGACGTTCTGTGTGTGTGACGTTCTGTGTGTGTGACGTTCTGACGTCAGTGACGTTCTGTGTGTGTGACGTTCTGCGTGTGTGACGTTCTGACGTCAGTGACGTTCTGTGTGTGTGACGTTCTGCGTGTGTGACGTTCTGACGTCAGTGACGTTCTGTGTGTGTGACGTTCTGTGTGTGTGACGTTCTGACGTCAGTGACGTTCTGTGTGTGTGACGTTCTGTGTGTGTGACGTTCTGACGTCAGTGACGTTCTGTGTGTGTGACGTTCTGTGTGTGTGACGTTCTGACGTCAGTGATGTTCTGTGTGTGTGACGTTCTGTGTGTGTGACGTTCTGTGTGTGTGACGTTCTGACGTCAGTGATGTTCTGTGTGTGTGACGTTCTGTGTGTGTGACGTTCTGACGTCAGTGATGTTCTGTGTGTGTGACGTTCTGCGTGTGTGACGTTCTGACGTCAGTGACGTTCTGTGTGTGTGACGTTCTGTGTGTGTGACGTTCTGACGTCAGTGACGTTCTGTGTGTGTGACGTTCTGACGTCAGTGACGTTCTGTGTGTGTGACGTTCTGACGTCAGTGACGTTCTGTGTGTGTGACGTTCTGACGTCAGTGACGTTCTGTGTGTGTGACGTTCTGACGTCAGTGATGTTCTGTGTGTGTGACGTTCTGTGTGTGTGACGTTCTGACGTCAGTGACGTTCTGTGTGTGTGACGTTCTGTGTGTGTGACGTTCTGACGTCAGTGACGTTCTGTGTGTGTGACGTTCTGTGTGTGTGACGTTCTGACGTCAGTGACGTTCTGTGTGTGTGACGTTCTGACGTCAGTGACGTTCTGTGTGTGTGACGTTCTGACGTCAGTGACGTTCTGTGTGTGTGACGTTCTGTGTGTGTGACGTTCTGACGTCAGTGACGTTCTGTGTGTGTGACGTTCTGTGTGTGTGACGTTCTGACGTCAGTGACGTTCTGTGTGTGTGACGTTCTGTGTGTGTGACGTTCTGACGTCAGTGACGTTCTGTGTGTGTGACGTTCTGACGTCAGTGATGTTCTGTGTGTGTGACGTTCTGACGTCAGTGATGTTCTGTGTGTGTGACGTTCTGTGTGTGTGACGTTCTGACGTCAGTGACGTTCTGTGTGTGTGACGTTCTGACGTCAGTGATGTTCTGTGTGTGTGACGTTCTGACGTCAGTGACGTTCTGTGTGTGTGACGTTCTGACGTCAGTGACGTTCTGTGTGTGTGACGTTCTGACGTCAGTGACGTTCTGTGTGTGACGTTCTGACGTCAGTGACGTTCTGTGTGACGTTCTGTGTGTGTGACGTTCTGACGTCAGTGATGTTCTGTGTGTGTGACGTTCTGTGTGTGTGACGTTCTGACGTCAGTGATGTTCTGTGTGTGTGACGTTCTGTGTGTGTGACGTTCTGACGTCAGTGACGTTCTGTGTGTGTGACGTTCTGACGTCAGTGACGTTCTGTGTGACGTTCTGTGTGTGTGACGTTCTGACGTCAGTGATGTTCTGTGTGTGTGACGTTCTGTGTGTGTGACGTTCTGACGTCAGTGATGTTCTGTGTGTGTGACGTTCTGACGTCAGTGACGTTCTGTGTGTGTGACGTTCTGACGTCAGTGACGTTCTGTGTGTGTGACATTCACGAACGTAATGATTAGGATGTGTCAGGTCATTTACTCTTCAGCTGTGATGCATCATAATCCAGCTGTGTGTTTTCCATTCATACATTCATGTTTTCATGTCATATTTTTATTTGACAACATTAATTTTCGTAACAGTCTTAAAATATTTTCATGATGAACAAGCCCCGCCCACAATTACTCGTTATTTGAGACCTGTTGATGATAGAAATGAACAAAATATCCCATCCCTAACAGCTGTGACCTCTGACCTCATCAGTGGTCACATGATCAGACTGAAAGCTGTGACCTCTGACCTCATCATTGGTCACATGATCAGACCAACAGCTGTGACCTCTGACCTCATCAGTGGTCACATGATCGGATCGACAGGTGTGTGCGAAAGATTCAGGGTTCGTCAGGAACAGAATCCAGCAAACACGGGAAACACTTTCAGTTTCTCTCCCTGTGCTTCGATGACCTGGAGACGACACTCCACAGTCACTTTCGAGACAGGTCACGTGACCACCGCAGAGCATGATGGGAAGGGTTAGAGTGACTCACCAGAAGCTTGAGCATCTCCTTGGTGTCAGTGTCGACCTCGATGATCTCCTGATCCAGAGCCGAAACCTGCGGGAAACACATCACATGACCACTTTACATCACATGACCACTTTACATCACATGACCACTTTACATCACATGACCACTTTACATCACATGACGATCACTCACTCCACGCCGAGCTAATACCACTCAAATCACAATTTTAAAAACACTTATTAACTGAGATAAAGCTACAATTAAATATATAAATATTGGTTGAAAAACTTGATGAACTGAAAAATAGAAATGCTGTCTTGGCAATAAACTAAACAAGTTTACCTTTTACCTAGAAATCAATAAATTAAACAACTAAAAACCTAATAAATGTGACAAAGCTACTAAAATTTTAACTAAAATGAACATGTACACTAAATGTAGAACGTGTATAAACATGAGAAGCTAAAGCTAATTCTCATCATTAATAAAGCTAAAGTACAGCCGTGGCCGAAACCGCTCCCTGTACACTATATAGTGCACTATACCGGCTTCGGCCATTTTGTAGTCTGAGTGAACAACATTCGTTCACTACTTTTACCCACAATCCTCTCTGAATTCGAGTCTAAACTCGATGTACACTTGCTGAAGCACTATTTCCCAGAATGCAATACGCGAGGACTGAGCGAGATTACTGACAGCTTTCATATCTCTGCTTTAACATTTACTCCATGCTAGGGTTAGGGGGTTTCTACCTTTATTAATCAATACTTGAAAAAAAACATTAAAATATTGAGAAAATATTATATAGATGAATTTTGAAATTAAATTATATCAATACGGTACATTATATAGGTATATTATTTTTTTATTAAATATTATTAACTCAGTTGAAAGTGTTTTATAACAGCCAGGTGTTGTGGCATTGCTGTTCACTCGTTAAACTGAGGAGAGATGATAATTTGGTGGGTGATTATTGTTGATTGTTATTAATATTTAATAAAGTAACATGTCAAATAAAAGTAGTTTTATCACTCCGCGTGACAAAGCCGTTTCTGCGATACGCCTCGTTCACCCCCATTCGCTCGCCCCTCATTCGTTCGCCCGCTACGCCCCTCATTCGTTCGCCCGCCTCGCCCCCCATTCGTTCGCCCGCCACGCCCCTCATTCGTTCGCCCGCCTCGCCCCTCATTCGTTCGCCCGCCACGCCCCTCATTCGTTCGCCCACCTCGCCCCTCATTCGTTCGCCCGCCACGCCCCTCATTCGTTCGCCCGCCTCGCCCCCCATTCGTTCGCTCGCCCCTCGCCCCCCATTCGTTCGCCCGCCTCGCCCCTCATTCGTTCGCCCGCCTCGCCCCCCATTCGTTCGCTCGCCCCTCATTCGTTCGCCCGCCTCGCCCCCCATTCGTTCGCTCGCCCCTCATTCGTTCGCCCGCCCGCCCCTCATTCGTTCGCCCGCCCCTCATTCGTTCGCACCGCCATGCCCCTCATTCGTTCGCCCGCCTCGCCCCTCATTCGTTCGCCCGCCTCGCCCCTCATTCGTTCGCCCGCCACGCCCCCCATTCGTTCGCCCGCCCGCCCGCCCCTCATTCGTTCGCCCGCCCGCCCGCCCCTCATTCGTTCGCCCGCCCCTCATTCGTTCGCCCGCCCCTCATTCGTTCGCCCGCCCCTCATTCGTTCGCCCGCCCCTCATTCGTCCGCCCGCCCCTCATTCGTCCGCCCGCCCGCCCCTCATTCGTCCGCCCGCCCGCCCCTCATTCGTCCGCCCGCCCGCCCCTCATTCGTTCGCCCGCCCGCCCCTCATTCGTTCGCCCGCCCGCCCGCCCGCCCGCCCCTCATTCGTTCGCCCGCCCGCCCGCCCGCCCGCCCCTCATTCGTTCGCCCGCCCGCCCGCCCGCCCGCCCGCCCCTCATTCGTTCGCCCGCCCGCCCGCCCGCCCCTCATTCGTTCGCCCGCCCGCCCCTCATTCGTTCGCCCGCCCGCCCGCCCGCCCGCCCGCCCGCCCCTCATTCGTTCGCCCGCCCGCCCCTCATTCGTTCGCCCGCCCCTCATTCGTTCGCCCGCCTCGCCCCTCATTCGTTCGCACCGCCTCGCCCCTCATTCGTTCGCCCGCCTCGCCCCACATTCGTTCGCCCGCCACGCCCCCCATTCGTTCGCCCGCCACGCCCCTCATTCGTTCGCCCGCCTCGCCCCTCATTCGTTCGCACCGCCTCGCCCCTCATTCGTTCGCCCGCCACGCCCCCCATTCGTTCGCCCGCCACGCCCCCCATCCGCCTCGCCCCTCATTCGTTCGCCCGCCACGCCCCTCATTCGTTCGCCCGCCTCGCCCCTCATTCGTTCGCCCGCCTCGCCCCTCATTCGTTCGCCCGCCTCGCCCCTCATTCGTTCGCCCGCCTCGTCCCTCATTCGCTCGCTTCGCCTCGTTCGCCCCTCTAACGCTAGCGAGCGGTTGTGCGAAAGATTCAGGGTTCGTCAGGAACAGAATCCAGCAAACACGGGAAACACTTTCAGTTTCTCTCCCTGTGCTTCGATGACCTGGAGACGACACTCCACAGTCACTTTCGAGACAGGTCACGTGACCACCGCAGAGCATGATGGGAAGGCTCACCTCGGGCACGTAGTTGTCCCTGCGCTCGCGCTCCTCCTCCTGCAGTTTGATGGAGATGCCGCGCACAGGCCCTCGCTGGATGCGCTTCATCAGGTGTGTCACATACCTGCGGGGACAGGAAGTGACATCACCGTCACCTGACCGTCCCGGACTCAGTCTCCCAGCATGCACTGCTCTCTCTCACCCGGCGATCTTGTTGCGCAGCTTCTTGCTGGGGATGATGGCGATCTCCTCACACACACGCTTGTTGGTGTGGAAGTCGTTGCCCAGACGAGTGTAGTACTTCTCTATGATGACCCGCGCGGCCTTCTTCACCGTCTTCGTCCTGACGCGCCCCTGACACCACAGAAGAAGAGGAACATCAGAACACACACACACACACAGGAACATCAGAACACACACACAGAAGAGGATCATCAGAACACACACACAGAAGAGGATCATCAGAACACACCACACACACACACACACAGGAACATCAGAACACACACACACACACACAGGAACATCAGAACACACCACACACACACACACACAGGAACATCAGAACACACACACAGAAGAGGAGAATCATCAGAACACACACACACACAGAAGAGGAGAATCATCAGAACACACACACACACACACACACACACACAGGAACATCAGAACACACACACACAGAAGAGGAGAATCATCAGAACACACACACACACAGAAGAGGAGAATCATCAGAACGAACACACACACACACACAGGAACATCAGAACACACACACAGAAGAGGATCATCAGAACACACACACACACACACAGAAGAGGAGAATCATCAGAACACACACACAGAAGAGGATCATCAGAACACACCACACACACACACACAGGAACATCAGAACACACACACACACACACAGGAACATCAGAACACACACACAGAAGAGGATCATCATCAGAACACACACACACAGAAGAGGAGAATCATCAGAACACACACACACAGAAGAGGATCATCAGAACACACACACACAGAAGAGGAGAATCATCAGAACACACACACACACACAGGAACATCAGAACACACACACAGAAGAGGAGAATCATCAGAACACACACACACACACACACAGGAACATCAGAACACACACACAGAAGAGGAGAATCATCAGAACACACACACACACACACACACACACAGGAACATCAGAACACACACACAGAAGAGGAGAATCATCAGAACACACACACACACACAGGAACATCAGAACACACACACAGAAGAGGAGAATCATCAGAACACACACACACACACACACAGGAACATCAGAACACACACACAGAAGAGGAGAATCATCAGAACACACACACACACACACACACAGGAACATCAGAACACACACACACAGAAGAGGAGAATCATCAGAACACACACACACACAGAAGAGGAGAATCATCAGAACACACACACACACACACACACACAGGAACATCAGAACACACACACAGATGAGGATCATCAGAACACACACACACAGAAGAGGAGAATCATCAGAACACACACACACAGATGAGGATCATCAGAACACACACACACAGAAGAGGAGAATCATCAGAACACACACACACAGATGAGGATCATCAGAACACACACACACAGAAGAGGAGAATCATCAGAACACACACACACACACACACACAGGAACATCAGAACACACACACACAGAAGAGGATCATCAGAACACACACACAGAAGAGGATCATCATCAGAACACACACACACACACACACACACAGGGACATCAGAACACACACACAGAAGAGGAGAATCAGAACACACACACAGAAGAGGATCATCATCAGAACACACACACACACACACACACACACACACACACACACAGGAACATCAGAACACACACACACAGAAGAGGAGAATCATCAGAACACACACACACAGAAGAGGAGAATCATCAGAACACACACACACACACACACACACAGGGACATCAGAACACACACACAGAAGAGGAGAATCAGAACACACACACAGAAGAGGATCATCATCAGAACACACACACACAGAAGAGGATCATCATCAGAACACACACACACACACACACACACACACAGGAACATCAGAACACACACACAGAAGAGGAGAATCAGAACACACACACAGAAGAGGATCATCATCAGAACACACACACACAGAAGAGGAGAATCATCAGAACACACACACACACACACACACACACACAGGAACATCAGAACACACACACAGAAGAGGAGAATCAGAACACACACACAGAAGAGGATCATCATCAGAACACACACACACACAGAAGAGGAGAATCATCAGAACACACACACACACACACACACACAGGAACATCAGAACACACACACAGAAGAGGATCATCATCAGAACACACACACACACAGAAGAGGAGAATCATCAGAACACACACACACACACACACACACACACACACACACACACACAGGAACATCAGAACACACACACAGAAGAGGAGAATCATCAGAACACACACACAGGAACATCAGAACACACACACACACACAGATGAGGATCATCAGAACACACACACACAGAAGAGGAGAATCATCAGAACACACACACACAGATGAGGATCATCAGAACACACACACACACACACACAGAAGAGGAGAATCATCAGAACACACACACAGAAGAGGATCATCAGAACACACACACACAGATGAGGATCATCAGAACACACACACACAGAAGAGGAGAATCATCAGAACACACACACACAGATGAGGATCATCAGAACACACACACACAGAAGAGGAGAATCATCAGAACACACACACACACACACACACAGGAACATCAGAACACACACACACACACACACACACACACAGATGAGGATCATCAGAACACACACACACAGAAGAGGAGAATCATCAGAACACACACACACAGATGAGGATCATCAGAACACACACACACAGATGAGGATCATCAGAACACACACACAGATGAGGATCATCAGAACACACACACACAGAAGAGGAGAATCATCAGAACACACACACACAGATGAGGATCATCAGAACACACACACACAGAAGAGGAGAATCATCAGAACACACACACACACACAGATGAGGATCATCAGAACACACACACACAGAAGAGGAGAATCATCAGAACACACACACACAGATGAGGATCATCAGAACACACACACACACAGAAGAGGATCATCATCAGAACACACACACAAACACACACACACACAGGAACATCAGAACACACACACAGAAGAGGATCATCATCAGAACACACACACACAGATGAGGATCATCAGAACACACACACACACAGAAGAGGATCATCATCAGAACACACACACAAACACACACACACAGGAACATCAGAACACACACACACAGAAGAGGATCATCATCAGAACACACACACAAACACACACACACAGGAACATCAGAACACACACACACAGAAGAGGATCATCATCAGAACACACACACAAACACACACACACAGGAACATCAGAACACACACACACAGAAGAGGAGAATCATCAGAACACACACACACACAGAAGAGGAGAATCATCAGAACACACACACACAGATGAGGATCATCAGAACACACACACACAGAAGAGGAGAATCATCAGAACACACACACACAGATGAGGATCATCAGAACACACACACACACAGAAGAGGAGAATCATCAGAACACACACACACACACACACACACACACACACACACAGGAACATCAGAACACACACACACAGAAGAGGATCATCATCAGAACACACACACACACACACACACACACACAGGAACATCAGAACACACACACACACAGAAGAGGAGAATCATCAGAACACACACACACACAGAAGAGGAGAATCATCAGAACACACACACACAGATGAGGATCATCAGAACACACACACACAGAAGAGGAGAATCATCAGAACACACACACACACACACACACAGGAACATCAGAACACACACACACAGAAGAGGATCATCATCAGAACACACACACACACACACACACACACAGGAACATCAGAACACACACACACAGAAGAGGATCATCATCAGAACACACACACACACACACACACACACAGGAACATCAGAACACACACACACAGAAGAGGATCATCATCAGAACACACACACACACACACACTCACACAGGAACATCAGAACACACACACACAGAAGAGGATCATCATCAGAACACACACACACACACACACACACAGGAACATCAGAACACACACACACAGAAGAGGATCATCATCAGAACACACACACACACACACACTCACACAGGAACATCAGAACACACACACACAGAAGAGGATCATCATCAGAACACACACACACACACACACTCACACAGGAACATCAGAACACACACACACAGAAGAGGATCATCATCAGAACACACACACACACACACACTCACACAGGAACATCAGAACACACACACACAGAAGAGGATCATCATCAGAACACACACACACACACACACACACAGGAACATCAGAACACACACACACAGAAGAGGATCATCATCAGAACACACACACACACACACACTCACACAGGAACATCAGAACACACACACACACAGAAGAGGATCATCATCAGAACACACACACACAGATGAGGATCATCAGAACACACACACACAGAAGAGGATCATCATCAGAACACACACACACACACACACACACACACACACAGGAACATCAGAACACACACACACAGAAGAGGAGAATCATCAGAACACACACACACACAGAAGAGGAGAATCATCAGAACACACACACACAGAAGAGGAGAATCATCAGAACACACACACACACACACACACACACAGAAGAGGAGAATCATCAGAACACACACACACAGAAGAGGATCATCAGAACACACACACACACACAGATGAGGATCATCAGAACACACACACACAGAAGAGGAGAATCATCAGAACACACACACACAGATGAGGATCATCAGAACACACACACACACACACACACAGAAGAGGAGAATCATCAGAACACACACACACAGATGAGGATCATCAGAACACACACACACAGAAGAGGATCATCATCAGAACACACACACACACACACACACACACACACAGGAACATCAGAACACACACACACAGAAGAGGAGAATCATCAGAACACACACACACACACACACACAGATGAGGATCATCAGAACACACACACACAGAAGAGGAGAATCATCAGAACACACACACACAGATGAGGATCATCAGAACACACACACACAGAAGAGGATCATCATCAGAACACACACACACACACACACACACACACAGGAACATCAGAACACACACACACAGAAGAGGAGAATCATCAGAACACACACACACACACACACACAGATGAGGATCATCAGAACACACACACACAGAAGAGGAGAATCATCAGAACACACACACACAGAAGAGGAGAATCATCAGAACACACACACACACACACACACACAGGAACATCAGAACACACACACACACACACAGGAACATCAGAACACACACACACAGAAGAGGAGAATCATCAGAACACACACACACACACACACACAGAAGAGGAGAATCATCAGAACACACACACACAGATGAGGATCATCAGAACACACACACACACACAGAAGAGGATCATCAGAACACACACACACACACACACAGAAGAGGATCATCAGAACACACACACAGAAGAGGATCATCAGAACACACACACACAGAAGAGGAGAATCATCAGAACACACACACACACAGGATCATCAGAACACACACACACAGAAGAGGAGAATCATCAGAACACACACACACACACACACACACACACACACACAGGAACATCAGAACACACACACAGAAGAGGAGAATCATCAGAACACACACACACACACACACAGGAACATCAGAACACACACACACACAGAAGAGGAGAATCATCAGAACACACACACACAGGATCATCAGAACACACACACACAGAAGAGGATCATCAGAACACACACACACACACACACACACACACAGGAACATCAGAACACACACACACACAGAAGAGGAGAATCATCAGAACACACACACACAGGATCATCAGAACACACACACACAGATGAGGATCATCAGAACACACACACACAGAAGAGGAGAATCATCAGAACACACACACACAGAAGAGGATCATCAGAACACACACACACACACACACACACACACACACAGGAACATCAGAACACACACACACACACACAGGAACATCAGAACACACACACAGAAGAGGAGAATCATCAGAACACACACACACACACACACAGAAGAAGAGAATCATCAGAACACACACACACACACACAGGAACATCAGAACACACACACACACACACACAGGATCATCAGAACACACACAGAAGAGGAGAATCATCAGAACACACACACACACACACAGGAACATCAGAACACACACACACACACACACACACAGGATCATCAGAACACACACACAGAAGAGGATCATCAGAACACACACACACAGAAGAGGAGAATCATCAGAACACACACACACAGATGAGGATCATCAGAACACACACACACAGAAGAGGAGAATCATCAGAACACACACACAGGAACATCAGAACACACACACACACACACACAGGATCATCAGAACACACACAGAAGAGGAGAATCATCAGAACACACACACACACACACACACAGGAACATCAGAACACACACACAGAAGAGGAGAATCATCAGAACACACACACACACACACACAGGAACATCAGAACACACACACACACACACAGGATCATCAGAACACACACACAGAAGAGGATCATCAGAACACACACACACACACACACACACACACACACACAGGAACATCAGAACACACACACACACACACAGGAACATCAGAACACACACACACAGATGAGGATCATCAGAACACACACACACAGAAGAAGAGAATCATCAGAACACACACACACACACACACAGGATCATCAGAACACACACACAGAAGAGGATCATCAGAACACACACACACACACACACACACACACAGGAACATCAGAACACACACACAGAAGAGGAGAATCATCAGAACACACACACACAGAAGAAGAGGATCATCAGAACACACACACACAGAAGAGGAGAATCATCAGAACACACACACACACACACACACAGGAACATCAGAACACACACACACACACACACAGGATCATCAGAACACACACAGAAGAGGAGAATCATCAGAACACACACACACACACACAGGAACATCAGAACACACACACAGAAGAGGATCATCAGAACACACACACACAGAAGAGGATCATCAGAACACACACACACACACACACACAGATGAGGATCATCAGAACACACACAGAAGAGGAGAATCATCAGAACACACACACACACACACAGGATCATCAGAACACACACACACACACACACACACAGGAACATCAGAACACACACACACACACACAGATGAGGATCATCAGAACACACACAGAAGAGGAGAATCATCAGAACACACACACACACACACACAGGATCATCAGAACACACACACACACACACACACAGGAACATCAGAACACACACACAGAAGAGGAGAATCATCAGAACACACACACACACACACAGAAGAGGATCATCAGAACACACACACACACACACACGAACATCAGAACACACACACACACACACAGGAACATCAGAACACACACACAGAAGAGGATCATCAGAACACACACACACACACACACACACACAGGAACATCAGAACACACACACAGAAGAAGAGAATCATCAGAACACACACACACACACACACAGGATCATCAGAACACACACAGAAGAGGAGAATCATCAGAACACACACACACACACACACACAGGAACATCAGAACACACACACACACACACAGGAACATCAGAACACACACACACACACACACAGGAACATCAGAACACACACACACACACACAGGAACATCAGAACACACACACAGAAGAGGAGAATCATCAGAACACACACACACACACACACACAGGAACATCAGAACACACACACACACACACAGGAACATCAGAACACACACACAGAAGAGGAGAATCATCAGAACACACACACACACACACACACACACACACACAGGAACATCAGAACACACACACACACACACAGGATCATCAGAACACACACACAGAAGAGGATCATCAGAACACACACACACACACACACACACACACAGGAACATCAGAACACACACACACACACACACACAGGAACATCAGAACACACACACAGAAGAGGATCATCAGAACACACACACACACACACACACACACACACACAGGAACATCAGAACACACACACACACACACACAGGAACATCAGAACACACACACACACACACACAGGAACATCAGAACACACACACACACACACAGGAACATCAGAACACACACACAGAAGAGGAGAATCATCAGAACACACACACACACACACACACACACACACACAGGAACATCAGAACACACACACACACACACACAGGATCATCAGAACACACACACAGAAGAGGATCATCAGAACACACACACACACACACACACACACACACAGGAACATCAGAACACACACACACACACACACACAGGAACATCAGAACACACACACAGAAGAGGATCATCAGAACACACACACACACACACACACACACACACACACACAGGAACATCAGAACACACACACACACACACACAGGAACATCAGAACACACACACACACACACACACAGGAACATCAGAACACACACACAGAAGAGGATCATCAGAACACACACACACACACACACACACAGGAACATCAGAACACACCACACACACACACACACACAGGAACATCAGAACACACACACAGAAGAGGAGAATCATCAGAACACACACACACACAGAAGAAGAGAATCATCAGAACACACACACACACACACACACAGGAACATCAGAACACACACACACACACACACAGGATCATCAGAACACACACACACAGGAACATCAGAACACACACACAGAAGAGGAGAATCATCAGAACACACACACACACACACACACACACAGGAACATCAGAACACACACACACACACACACAGGAACATCAGAACACACACAGAAGAGGAGAATCATCAGAACACACACACACACACACACACACACACACACACACAGGAACATCAGAACACACACACACACACACAGGATCATCAGAACACACACACAGAAGAGGATCATCAGAACACACACACACACACACACACACACACAGGAACATCAGAACACACACACACACACACACACAGGAACATCAGAACACACACACACACACACACACAGGATTATCAGAACACACACAGAAGAGGAGAATCATCAGAACACACACACACACACACAGGAACATCAGAACACACACACAGAAGAGGAGAATCATCAGAACACACACACACACACACACACACACACAGAAGAGGATCATCAGAACACACACACACACAGAAGAGGATCATCAGAACACACACACACAGATGAGGATCATCAGAACACACACACACAGATGAGGATCATCAGAACACACACACACACAGATGAGGATCATCAGAACACACACACACAGATGAGGATCATCAGAACACACACACACAGATGAGGATCATCAGAACACACACACACAGATGAGGATCATCAGAACACACACACACACAGAAGAGGATCATCAGAACACACACACACACACACAGAAGAGGATCATCAGAACACACACACACAGAAGAGGAGAATCATCAGAACACACACACAGAAGAGGAGAATCATCAGAACACACACACACACACACACACACACACACACAGAAGAGGATCATCAGAACACACACACACACAGAAGAGGATCATCAGAACACACACACACAGATGAGGATCATCAGAACACACACACACACAGAAGAGGATCATCAGAACACACACACACAGATGAGGATCATCAGAACACACACACACAGATGAGGATCATCAGAACACACACACACAGATGAGGATCATCAGAACACACACACACACAGATGAGGATCATCAGAACACACACACACAGATGAGGATCATCAGAACACACACACACAGATGAGGATCATCAGAACACACACACACAGATGAGGATCATCAGAACACACACACACAGATGAGGATCATCAGAACACACACACACAGATGAGGATCATCAGAACACACACACAGCTGCTAGCGTGTCGTTGGAACAGCAGAGCAGGTGCTAATGCTAACGCTAGCGAGCGGTTGTGCGAAAGATTCAGGGTTCGTCAGGAACAGAATCCAGCAAACACGGGAAACACTTTCAGTTTCTCTCCCTGTGCTTCGATGACCTGGAGACGACACTCCACAGTCACTTTCGAGACAGGTCACGTGAGAGAATTTAACACACAAAGAAAGAAAGAAAGAAAGAAAGAAAGAAAGAAAGAAAGAAAGAAAGAAAGAAAGAAAGAACATCATTCAGAACACACACACACACGAGGAACATCAGAACACACACACACAGAGAGAGAGGAGGAACATCAGAACACACACACACACACACACACACACACACACAGAGATAGGAGAAACATCATTCAGAACACACACACACACACACACAGAGGAGGAACATCAGAACACACACACACACACACACACACACACAGAGATAGGAGGAACATCATTCAGAACACACACACACACACACACACACAGAGGAGGAACATCAGAACACACACACACAGAGAGAGAGGAGAAACATCAGAACACACACACACAGAGAGAGAGGAGAAACATCAGAACACACACACACACACACACACACACACACACACACACACACAGAGGAGGAACATCAGAACACACACACACACACACAGAGATAGGAGGAACATCAGAACACGAACGAACACACAGACACACACACAGAGAAGAGCACCAGCCATCAATAACACTCACTCTGCGGCGCCTTCACACACACACACTCGGTCTGCCGGCAGCAGTGCATTATGGGCCGGGCAGAAGCGCTATCAGATCTGATCAGCTGCATCGATCACTCTCATCAGGGGATCGCGCGCTTCATCCGTCGCGTCATACTCGCACACACACGCGCCACTCAGTCTCGACACGCAGCGCGAGGGTTCACAGTGACGCGCGGAGCCGAACCGCCGGAGGATTGCAGCAGATTCGCGGAGAGCGGATAGTCGGATACCCACCATGATGATGCGGGGAGCGGAAGAGGAGGAAGAAGAGCGTGACCGGAAGCGGAAGAGCCGGACACGCGCGAGCGTCACTCACTGGCCTCTAGCGGTGGAGGAGCGACACTGCAGCTCGATCATAAACACACACACACACGGGTTATTAAACACGCACGCTTTCCACAGCTCACACCAAAACACAGCAGTAAGTCATTATAGCTGCAGAATTACTTCGATGAGCTCATGTGTTATCCCATATTCAAAGGGGGGGACACTCAGAGCCATCTCCATCCAAACAGGTATCGGGTGATCTCGAGTCCCACCATAGCCCTCTGATCTCCGGCTTCCGAGCTGGTCATGCACCTCAGCAACACTTCAGGTCCTAAATGATATCATAACAGCTGTCGACAAAAGACAACATTGTGCTGCTGTCTTCATCAGCCAGGGCTAACAGCGAGCCGAGCCGGGCCAGTGACCCGCAGCGCTGCCCTAAACCCAGCCCTTAACACACCTTCCTGGATCAAACGTCATACAACCTCACCCATTTCAGCGGGAATTATGAAGTTCATTCAGGCAATAATAAATTATTCTATTTTCTAAAGTTAGGAAGAGAGCATGTACCTCACCGGCCGTGGCTGCCCGCCTTGTCTCGCCACTAACGGAGGGGCGGTGGTGACGCAGCACACGGTGACCCAGCACACGGTGACCCAGCACACGGCGACCCAGCACACGGCGACCCAGCACACGTTGACCCAACACACGGTGACCCAGCACACATTGACCCAGCACACGGCGACCCAGCACACGTTGACCCAGCACGGTGACCCAGCACACGGCGACCCAGCACACGGCGACCCAGCACACGGCGACCCAGCACACGTTGACCCAGCACGGTGACCCAGCACACGGCGACCCAGCACACGGCAACCCAGCACACGGTGACCCAGCACAAGGTGACCCAGCACAAGGTGACCCAGCACACGGCGACCCAGCACACGGCGACCCAGCACACGTTGACCCAGCACACGTTGACCCAGCACACGGCGACCCAGCACACGGCGACCCAGCACACGGCGACCCAGCACACGTTGACCCAGCACGGCGACACAGCACACGGCGACCCAGCAGCACACGTCCATCAAGCCGAACTATGGAAAGCTCCTTCTCTGGGCTCCGCTTTGTCCATTGTGTGTTTTAATGGCCTTGTACTGCGCCCGCAACTTTTTCATTTTCCCCTGAACTTGAAGCGTTGTTCGCTGAATGCTGAGCTTAGCAAGTTCAGCAACGATGTATTTTTTAAAGTCCTCGGTTCTGCACACACTGTCAAATTGACGTTGTACCTTTTGTTCTGCCCAAACGCCCAGAAGAGCTTTGGTAACTTCCACACACCAGTACAGGCCATTCTTCATTTCCAGCAGCGATTATTTTGCGCCATATAAAAAAGTGAAATGTGCATCTTGCCGCAGACTAACTTTCCCTAACACCGATAAACTCCTCCTTTTACCTGGAACACGCCTCTAGCCCGAGCTGGCCCGCTTAGGCCCAAGGTATTAGACGGGCCAGAAGTCCTGGCCGTTGGCCCCGAGTAAGCCCCGGTACATCCTCTCCTCCTAAAGTTGAGCTTGGGGTGATCCAAGATGGCGCTCTGATCAGTCACGTTTTGAGGAGCTCTGCAAACTCAGCTGTTTATTTTTGATTTGTAATGCAGTAAGAAAGGCTTTTGAACTCATAATTTGTACCAGATCACGTTTAACTAGTTGTTGCTTGCTAGGGATGTAACGATTCACTCGCAACCGGTTGAAAATCGATAAAAATGTGTGACGATTCAAGTCGGTTGAAATGTTAAACGAATCGCGATACACATTTTAAACAGCAGGGCGCGTTTACTGTATAGCCTACGGTGAAGTTGTGTGAACCTCGCTTTACAGGCACAATAGCAGCGAGCACACACTGGCGTGAAGCTAGCGAGTGTTTTCACTTCATTCGTGGAACTTGATCTTGTGTGAGCCAAGCTCAACTTCCATAGGAATGAACTGAAAACGCTCGGTTTGCTCCGCTCGCGCCGCACCAGTGTGTGGACGCGCCGTCAAACAGTAGACATGGCGACGGCAAGCGTAGATGTTGACGTTGACTCATTCAAATCGGAGGTGTGGCGGCATTTTGACTTTCCGTAGACTAATAATAATCACCACCGTGAGAAGCACCAGTCACCTCCGTTTTCAAGTAAAAGTCATTAATACGACAATTGCGAGAGCCACGGAGATCACAAGGTGCATCAGTGTTTCCGTGGCAACCAGGTGTTGTATTTTTATTTTACTATCCCTTTCTCTAAATGTGTTTTTTTTTTAACTCTTACTAGTGTAATGATACAAATTATAACAAAATTAGAATCTTGCCTTTATTACAATGTAAAAACCCCTGTCAATCTGGTACTAATTTTACAGTCTTTTACAGAGTGTGCGAATTACCAGTGTACCCCTTAATTTTTTAATGTAGTTTTATTATTTGACAAATATATTTTAAATTAAAAAGAAATGTGCAGCATTTTGTCTGAGAAATAATAAAAGGGACACTTTTGTACACTTTTAAATCTCATTTGTTAAAAAAAATCGTGAGAAAATCGTATCGTGAATCCAGTATCGTGAATCGTATCGCATCGTGAGATGAGTGAATCGTTACATCCCTAGTTGTTGCATTGCCTTTCAAAATGGGAAAATCCGAGAAAAGAAAAAGTAGGAATGGGCCTCAAGCTGCTGCTAATGCTAACAAAACGGTTAATGAGACACGTCAAGCCCGCCAAGAACTTCTGATGGACAACATGCATGACTACTTGAACCACGACACTGACTCTGCAGAATTCATGCTGTGTGAGGAAGAATTCCCCTGTCCTCCAGAAACCCCATGTAAGTCCCCTGCCATCAAACAACGCAAGACCGAGAGTGCTGACACAACTGCCATCCTCTCACAACTCGGGGAGCTTTCAAGGCGGATTAATAATCGTTCGGATGCTTTGGAAAAGATGGTAGGGGAAAACTCACGTGTGATCGCTAGCATGAAAGAAACGATTAATGAAAATACCAAGCAGATTTCTGGAGTGAAAGATGTTATTGACTTTATGAGTGCCGAAGTAAAAGATTTGAAAGTCAAAATCGGCGCGACTGAGTCACTAGCCAAAAGAGTCGAGTTTAACTCGCATGAACAGGAGAAACGGCTTCTGCACCTTGAGGCTTACTCACGTCGGTGGAGTCTCAGAGTTCATGGGGTACCTGAAAGTGAACGAGAAGATGTCCGAAACAAGGTCATCGGCGTTTGCCAGCACCTTCTGCCAGACGCGAAAGAGAAACTCCCGGATGCCGTGGACACCGTTCATCGCCTGGGTCGCAAACGGATGAACGACAGCAAGCCCAGAGGAATCATCGTCCAGTTTACCTCCCGTTTCCAACGCGACGCGGTCTGGCGTGCTGCTAAAGATTCAAACTTTCTTAAAAACAACAACCTGAAAATTTCCGAGGATCTGTCTCCAGCGGATAGAGAACGAAGAAACAAGCTATGGCCCGTCGTGGAAAAGGCGAGAAAAGAGTTTAATATTGCTTCCATCCTCTTGACTGGTTGGTACTCTTCGATGTTCTGGACTATCATCAGTCTACAGTTCGCTCTTCCCATGGCACTGAAGAGTAAAGACGCTCGTTTGGCGGTACTACTACAACCCTGATTATGTAAGACATTTAAAATGTCTTTTCACGTGGTTTAAAAAGTTCTATTTTAGAACGTGTTACAGTTATATATATAATATATATACATATATTGAGAGACACGTTCTAGTTTGCTTCAGACATTTGTTTTGTCTGGCTTGTATAATACAATATAGTCTCATAATGACCCTAATCGATCTGGTCTCAAATTTCATTTAAAGTATTACTTAATTGGAATTTCATACTGTATTTCAGTATCTTTATTTGAGTTGCGGTTCTCATCCAAACGCTCATTTCTTGACCGCTTAAAGTTCTTTACAACAAGTTACTTGTTTAGCTTATCTAGGTCTTTTCATTCTTTTCTCTCTTCAATTTCCTTTTTTTTTTTTTTTTTTTTACTTCATGTCTTTATCTGTTGTTTCCTTAAATGCTAGAGGGCTAAGAAATTTTACTAAGCGAAAGGCTATAATCTTATATCTCAAACAATTAAAATCAGATTTTTGTTTCCTCCAAGAATGTCACTCAACTGGTGTCACAATATCAGATCCCACGACATCCCTCACTGGCCACCAGAGGGCACCCTCACCCGAGTATTGACTTCCTCACACATCATTCCTGGACTGATTACTCATACACCGGTCATCACTGATTGCTCACGCACCTGCACCCTGTTATCTACCTGCATATAAGCCCCATTCACATCACAAACAGTGCGAAGTCTTGTCTCCTCTGGGAACATTCTGAGCGTTTAATTGGCGTAATAAATGGCCTCCAAAACTCCCTGACAATACTAGTCTATACTTGAAAATGTTTATGCAAAGATTCTCTTTGATTGATAGTTGGAGAGTGTTACATCCCTCTCAAAAGATGTTCTCATGGAGTAATAACTCTCTCTCCTCCCAGTCCCGAATTGACATGTGGCTTATCTCTAAAGAATTATGCAATACCTTTAGTGACATTTTGCCATCACCATTTTCTGACCACAAGAGTATCTTCATTCGTACCCATTTTCTTGCCTCTGATAATGTGCACGGATTCTCTACTTACTGGAAACTTAACAACTCCATTCTGTCTTACAATGAAGTAGAAGATGAAATTAATAAGATAATTGACAAAAATTGGAATAAAGCAAGAGAGGAGAATAGTTACAGCAGCAATTGGGAATTTACTAAATTGGCAAATATCTTAGGAAATTTAGTACTGATCTGGCAAAAAAGAAAAAAAATGATAAATTCCGTTATATGCAAAATCACCAATCTTTTCTCTAAAAATGTGGATGATTTACTTGATTGTGAAAAAGCAGAATTAGTTGACTTACAGTGCAAATTAGACAACACATAAAGCTGAAGGGGCATTTATTAGATCACGCAGATAATGGCTTGAAGAGGGTGAAAAAAACTCAGACTGGAAAGACAGCAAGCTAAAAACAACCAAATTCAAAAACTAATGATTAACGGTAATATTAGTGATGACCCTAAAAGTATCGCAAAGTTCTGTGCCAAATTTTACAGTGATTTGTATTACTTCTAAATTGTCCAAAGAACATATGACTGATTTCTTTAAATCATTCCCTAATATAAACCAGTTAAGTGATTTAGATAAACCCTTTTGTGACTCCTCGATCACATTGAAGGAGATAGAGGAAGCTATTAACTGTTTAAAAGCCAACAAATCTCCCGGAACAGACGGACTCAGAATTTTACAAGCTATTTAATCGTAGTATAGCACCATTCTTGTTAAAGGTGTATGAGGAAAGTATAGAAAAAGCATTACTTCCAGCAACATTATGTCAAGGTTTAATAACTCTTATACCAAAATTAAATAAAGATCCCCTCCTAATAGACAATTGGCGTCCAATTACACTATTAAATAACGATTATAAAATTATAGCTGCAGTCCTAGAAAAAAGATTAAAATATGTTCTGAACTCTACAATTGACGAAACACAGTCAGGATTTATGCAGAAAAGACACATTTCTAATAATATACGGTTAGTACTAGATAGGTTAGACTATTCAGAATTAATTGACAGTGATGGCTTCATTTTCTTTTTAGATTATTACAAAGCCTTCGACACATTGGAACACAAATTTTTATTTCAGGCTCTTTGAAAAATTGGCTTTGTGGACTCCTTTTGCAGGATGGTCCAAATGCTATATAAACAGCTCAATTAAGCTCAGTAATGGTACTTCACCTCGATTCTTTTTACAGCGAGGAGGTAGACAAGGATGTCCACCTATTCCTGATTGCAACACAATTCCTTAGCGTACATATCAATGGTAGTTCTTTAAAGGGAATCACAATTGGCAACACGAAGATAAAAATGAGTTAATTAGCGGATGATACAGCTCTATTCTTGAATGATTCTTCACAAGTTCCAGTGGCTTTGGGTATTCTTAAGCCCTTTTCTGAAGCCTCTGGATTAAATCTAAATTTTAATAAATGTGAATTGCTACCCATTAAAAAGTGCTCTCTTACATCAATTGAGGATATTACTGTTAAAAATAGGGTAACATATTTAGGTATACAAATTACTAAAGATGAATGTAGGTGTTCAGAAAACTTCAAACCTATTATTACCAAGACTCAAAAGAGATGTAATTGCCGGTTCCAGAGGGATCTGTCCTTGAAAGCCAGGACACTGCTCACTAAGGCAGAGGGTCTGTCTCGTTTGGCCTATGCAGCTCAGTCTCTCTTTGTGTCTCTTCTAAATTAATTAATGAGGTTTTAATCAAATTCTTATGGAAAAATAAGCCTCATTATATGAGAAAATCAGTCATATTAAACTCTTATACTAATGGTGGTCTGAATTTTATTGATTTTGATTCCCTCAACAATACATTTAAAATTAATTGGCTGAATCAGTACCTAACCAAACCATCTTCTATTTGGAATGTTTTTCCTCAACTTGGTGGCATTAATTTTCTCTTAATGTGTAATTATGATATATCCAAACTCCCTATCAAACTCTCCAACTCATCGTCAGGTTCTCTTGGCATGGGCTCTAATTTATAAACATAACTTTTCACCACAGAGATGTTTTATTTGGAACAATAAGAACATCGTATTCAAGAATAAATCTCTATTTTATGATAGTTGGTTCAGTAATGGTTTATTTTTAGTGGAGCAGTTGTTTAATAAGCAAGGTCTTTTGTTCAGATATTCAGATATTATCCTCTCCTAACCCTAACTCCTGTTGGTCTAATCTGTTTCTCTGCGTCGAAAGCTAAAAGCTATAAAATAAGATCTTTATTTCCGTTCCACCTGTTATTTCCTTTTGGAATAATCTGTTTGTTAACCCTAATTGGAAAAAAATCTGGTCTTTACAGCAGAAATTCTTTCTTACAAATGAAGTGAAAGAAATGTCCTTCAAGCTCACACACAGGCTCTGTCCTGCTAAGAGATTTTTACAGATGTAAATCTGGCATTGAGCTAACATGCTCTCGTGTTTGAGTTCTGATGAAACAGTGGTTCCCTTATTCTGGTCGAGTCACTATCAGAAGCTTTGGAAGGAGATTGGTGTATTTATCCAGTGTAAGAGTTGGTCAGGCTTCTCAATACATATGAGAAACATTATATTTGGGTATTTTGACTCAGACCCACAAATGAAAACATCTGTTTTGTTATTAATTTAATTCTTTTCATAAGCAAATTTTACATTCACAAATGCAAATTTTCAAAATGTAAACCTGTATTCTCTGTCTTCTTAAAAGAAATAGAAAATGATCTAAGTGTGATTTCAGTATCTACTAATAAGAAAGCTGTGAGGACTGCTGGAATCTGCACTGGCTTTGGTCTCTTCATGTGAACATCTGCATGTGACGTAATGGCCCTACTTCCTTTTTTATTTTATTTATTTATATATATATCAAAATAGCCTACTGTGTTTTTTTTGTAGTCTCCTTTATGATTGTTTTGGTTAATATTATGTGATGTACGTATGCTTTCTCTTGTGTATGTTCTTGTTCTCAGCATTATTAAAAAATAAAGATAAAGTTGAGCTTCCACTGAGTGTCTGTCAGTGCAAACATTCGGCCAACTGATATTCAGCCTGTTTTTTATTAATAATTTATTTAGACAACTAACTTTACTGAAGGTACAAATGCTAGGTAATTATTTTTTTAAAGATTCATTCACAAAATGTACACATTCATCATTAATCTTATGCCTAGTATGATGAAAACAGCTTTGTTAATGTTCATTTCCCTTCTTAATTACATTACAAGAATCATGCAAACCATAAGCCTATTTATCAAAACATCATAGCTCGTGTGTGATTGGAGGATCATCATCTCAGCTCGCGTGTGATTGGAGGATCATCATCTCAGCTCGCGTGTGATTGGAGGATCTGATCAGTGGGTTATGGGATCGATCGCACCCAATCACTGGAGACATCACACAATCTCTGAAAAACTCACTTTATTAAACTTCTGTACAACATGAACCAGCGTCCCAATAAAAGTATTTACAGATGTACACTAAAAACTGTCATGAGAATTGTGGGATCACTCCTCCTCTTCATCATCAACGATGGGCCTGGACCTGGAACACAGAGACACGGATCAGAGACGTCCAGTGGATCACAGAGACACGGATCAGAGACAGTGTAACACAGACAGGAAGTTCCTCACTCACTTCCTGGGAGCTTTAGTGACGCCACTGCCGCCCGCCTCTTCATCATCTTCATCAATGATGGGTCTTGATCTGGAACACAGAAACACGGATCAGTGGATCACAGAAACACGGATCAGTGGATCACAGAAACACGGATCAGTGGATCACAGAAACACGGATCAGAGACCGTGTAACACAGACGGGAAGTTCCTCACTCACTTCCTGGGAGCTTTAGTGACGCCGCTGCCGCCCGCCTCTTCGTCATCTTCATCTTCCTCATTAGGATGAAGGTTCTCCTTCTCAGGCTTCCGGCCGGGACCGCCGAAGAAGTCCCCGATGCCCTTCTGCCATGTGGGGGTGGGCC
>NW_026606919.1:345000-347500 GCF_029890125.1 Rhinichthys klamathensis goyatoka | reverse complement strand
ACACACTACACTACACTACACACTACACTACAGTACACACTACACTACACTACACTAGAGTACACACTACACTACAGTACACACTACACTACAGTACACACTACACTACAGTACACACTACAGTACACACTACACTACAGTACACACTACACTACACTACACACTACACTACAGTACACACTACACTACACTACACTACACTACACACTACACTACAGTACACACTACACTACACTACACACTACACTACACTACACTACACACTACACTACACTACACTCAGTACACACTACACTACAGTACACACTACACTACAGTACACACTACACTACACTACACACTACACACTACACTACACTACACTACAGTACACACTACACTACACACTACACTACACACTACACTACACTACACACTACACTACACTACACTACACTACACTACAGTACACACTACACTACACTACACTACACACTACACTACACTACAGTACACACTACACTACACTACACACTACACTACACTACACTACAGTACACACTACACTACACACTACACTACACACTACACTACACTACACACTACACTACACTACACACTACACTACACTACACACTACACTACACTACACTACACTACACACTACACTACACTACACTACACTACACACTACACTACACTACAGTACACACTACACTACACTACACTACACACTACACTACACTACAGTACACACTACACTACACTACACTACACTACACACTACACTACACTACACACTACACTACACTCCACACTACACTACACTACACTACAGTACACACTACACTACACACTACACACTACACTACACTGTGTGTGTGTGTGGTCTTTGATAGCAATCTTTCATTTGAAAGTCACGTGTCTAGTATCTGTAAAACCGCATTTTTCCATCTTAAAAATATATATTTAAATTACGTCATATTCTTTCAATGACAAAAGTGCAACAATTAGTTCATGCGTTCATGACATCAATGCTAGATTACTGTAATGCTAAGTTAATCACTAACGGTCTTTGCGACGGAAGTGAATCAATCAAAACTAACTTTATCTGGACAATAACTTTATTCTAGAGCTGCTGTAAAGCCTAAACACTCTCTGTTACTGTAATCTCCTGTTATCACTGTAAAGCTGCTGTGTCTCTTCATCTACTCAGAGACTCCGATCAGTTTCATAATATGCAGCACAACACGTCCTGCATATTAAAGCTGATGACACACACACACACACACACACACACACACTTTACACACTTTTTATGACCAATGACACATTAATACATCAGATGTAGCAAATGTTTTTTCTAAGAGTTTTAATATAAAATTTATTAGATAATTTATTTAAACTGTGGTGTCTGTCTGTTTTCCAAAGAAAGGAATCCCAGCTATTGTCAAAGTATCATATTCATACTTTAAAAGCTGTTTCTGGGCTGAAAAGAAAACTGTTCTTAATGAAAGTCATCTGTCCAGGCTGTGGGCGGGGCCCCAGAGGCTCAGGGGCGGGGCCCTCGCTACTCCTGTCCAATCAGATCCCGGGGGCGTGGCCTCGGACCGCTGAGTCTTTGAGCTGAAGTGTGTGCGTGAAGCTGAAGCTGAAGTGTGTGTGTGTGTGTGTGTGTGTGTGTGTGTGAAGCTGAAGCTGCAGCGGTAAGATCCTGTTCTTCTCACTTTAATCCACTGCCGTTATTTATTGCCTTTACAGGAACTGATGTTTTATCAGTGTAAATTGACCATTTTAACAAACCTTTATCATCTGTATCAGAAATTCTGTGATTAGTTGATATACAGTAAGAGGAATGTTCTCAATCCGCTGAAACGATACATTGTTTGTCTTATTCGATACATCTTTATCAGAAATATTGATAGATGTGTCATTGATTAAAAAATCATTAATTGAATGTAAAGGTTGTGAATATGCGGACATGGTGATGGAAAAAATATATTTGTCAATTTTTTTGCGCCGTTCCTCTCAAGAAAGTGTCGCGTTCCCGCAGAAACTGCGCGCGCTCGCGGAGATCTCGAAAGTTTTGTGAGAGCGCGCAAAATCACTGAAACACATGTTCCCCATGTCCCTTTCGGTCCTCCGCATGAATATGTGATTTTATGACGGATTAACAGTTATTGCACTGTGTGAGTGAGTGAGTGAGTGTGTGTGTGTTTGAGAGAGTGTGTGTGTGTGCGTGTACAGGTTCATATTACATTGACCAAATGTCCCCGCAAGGATAGTAAAGCCTGAGATCCCCTGAGGGTCCAGCCAGCGGATCCCATGAGTACACACACTTATAAATCATACAGAATGGGGTTTTTTTTAATGTAAAAATGCAGAAAGTTTTGTGTGATGGGTAGGTTCAGGGCTCGGGTTAGTGTGTGTGTGTGTGTGTGTGATGGGTAGGTTCAGGGGTCGGGTTAGTGTGTGTGTGATGGGTAGATTTAGGGGTCGGGTTAGTGTGTGTGTAATGTAG
>NW_026606919.1:330000-342500 GCF_029890125.1 Rhinichthys klamathensis goyatoka | reverse complement strand
GAGTGTGTGTGTGTGTGTGTGTGTGTGTGTGTCTGTGTGTGAGAGAGATAGAGACTGTGTGTGTCTGTGTCTGTATCTGTGTGTGTGTGTGTGTGTGTCTGTGTGTGAGAGAGATAGAGACTGTGTGTGTCTGTGTCTGTATCTGTGTGTGTGTGTGTGTGTGTGTGTAAGAGAGAGATAGAGAGTGTGTGTGTGATGGTCTGCTCCTGCTGTGTGTGTGTCAGGCCACTCCTGATCTCCTGAAGGGACAGCGGGAGCTTCCGGATCATCCCGACGAGGAAACCGTTAAACTGCTGATGGTGAACTTCCTTAGAGAAGGGTGAGAACGGGCCGGAGATCCGGTTCAATCAGTGCTAACTTCAGAAATCTGTCATTATGTACCCAAAGCATGAGAATACACTACAGTAGTGCAGGAATATGATAATCATAAACTACGATTACCATAGCCCAGACCGCTGAGTGGTAATCATAAACCCTGTGAGTGTGTGTGCTGCTGGTTTCCCTCAGGTCCAGTGAGGATGAAGCGGTTATCAGGCGACAGGTGGAGCTGATGTTCGACCAGATCAACATGCTGAAGTTCAGAGCGCTAGAGGAGGTGAGCCAACACTCACCACAGTAACACACCCTTTATCATACAGTAGTACAGTAAACTACAGCTGCTCTTTCTGTAGTAAAGTATAAATTATGTTTATCGTTTTGATGACAGTTTCTGTAGTAACTGTAACTGCTGGTACTTTGACTGAAGTATTATGGAGGGATGTAACAGACTAAATTAAATAAATATAAAATGAAATTATTAAATAAGTCATGGCAAGTAATTAAAAGTATAATAAAACGTAAGCAAAAAAAAGCTGTAAAACATTTATTTTTTCATACAATACGAAAAGGATGTGAACTAGGCCTTAAAAATGAAAAACCTCAAGAAATATGAAATAAAATACACACTTTGTGATATAATGAAATACATCATGAATGTTGCAATAAATATAAGCATAATTAAATGCATTTATTTATGATTTTATTTATTGCAGCATTCCTTGACACATTTAATAATTTAATTTCATAAACTCCGTCAGCTAGTGGTTATGGTGGTGTGGTTATGTAAGGCGTTACAGTGTGTGTGTGTGTGTGTGTGTGTGTGTGTGTGTGTGTGTGTGTGTGTGTGTGTATGCGTGTGTGTGTGTGTGTGTGTGTGTGTGTGTGTGTGTGTTGTGTGTGTGTGTGTGTGTGTGTGTGTATGTTCACAGTTTGAGTTTGCAGGTCCTCTCGAGCAGGTGAAAGATCTCCTAGACAGGAGGGCGGCGCTTGAGAGCCACGTCTGTCACTTACAGCAGCAGCTGCAGGAAACACTGCAGGTGATCTGATCATGTGACCGCGGTCCTCAGCGATCTGGGGCTAGTCTGACGTCATGCGTGTCTCGTGATCTGATCATGTGACCGCGGTCCTCAGCGGTCTGGGCTAGTCTGACGTCATGCGTGTCTCGTGATCTGATCATGTGACCGCGGTCCTCAGCGATCTGGGGCTAGTCTGACGTCATGCGTGTCTCGTGATCTGATCATGTGACCGCGGTCCTCAGCGGTCTGGGGCTAGTCTGACGTCATGCGTGTCTCGTGATCTGATCATGTGACCGCGGTCCTCAGCGGTCTGGGCTAGTCTGACCTCATGCGTGTCTCGTGATCTGATCATGTGACCGCGGTCCTCAGCGGTCTGGGCTAGTCTGACGTCATGCGTGTCTCGTGATCTGATCATGTGACCGCGGTCCTCAGCGGTCTGGGGCTAGTCTGACGTCATGCGTGTCTCGTGATCTGATCATGTGACCGCGGTCCTCAGCGGTCTGGGCTAGTCTGACCTCATGCGTGTCTCGTGATCTGATCATGTGACCGCGGTCCTCAGCGGTCTGGGCTAGTCTGACGTCATGCGTGTCTCGTGATCTGATCATGTGACCTCGGTCCTCAGCGGTCTGGGCTAGTCTGACGTCATGCGTGTCTCGTGATCTGATCATGTGACCGCGGTCCTCAGCGGTCTGGGCTAGTCTGACCTCATGCGTGTCTCGTGATCTGATCATGTGACCGCGGTCCTCAGCGGTCTGGGCTAGTCTGACCTCATGCGTGTCTCGTGATCTGATCATGTGACCGCGGTCCTCAGCGGTCTGGGCTAGTCTGACGTCATGCGTGTCTCGTGATCTGATCATGTGACCTCGGTCCTCAGCGGTCTGGGCTAGTCTGACGTCATGCGTGTCTCGTGATCTGATCATGTGACCTCAGTCATCAGCGGTCTGGGCTAGTCTGACGTCATGCGTGTCTCGTGATCTGATCATGTGACCGCGGTCCTCAGCGGTCTGGGCTAGTCTGACGTCATGCGTGTCTCGTGATCTGATCATGTGACCTCGGTCATCAGCGGTCTGGGCTAGTCTGACGTCATGCGTGTCTCGTGATCTGATCATGTGACCGCGGTCCTCAGCGGTCTGGGCTAGTCTGACGTCATGCGTGTCTCGTGATCTGATCATGTGACCTCGGTCATCAGCGATCTGGGCTAGTCTGACGTCATGCGTGTCTCGTGATCTGATCATGTGACCGCGGTCCTCAGCGGTCTGGGGCTAGTCTGACGTCATGCGTGTCTCGTGATCTGATCATGTGACCGCGGTCCTCAGCGGTCTGGGCTAGTCTGACCTCATGCGTGTCTCGTGATCTGATCATGTGACCGCGGTCCTCAGCGGTCTGGGCTAGTCTGACGTCATGCGTGTCTCGTGATCTGATCATGTGACCTCGGTCCTCAGCGGTCTGGGCTAGTCTGACGTCATGCGTGTCTCGTGATCTGATCATGTGACCGCGGTCCTCAGCGGTCTGGGCTAGTCTGACCTCATGCGTGTCTCGTGATCTGATCATGTGACCGCGGTCCTCAGCGGTCTGGGCTAGTCTGACGTCATGCGTGTCTCGTGATCTGATCATGTGACCGCGGTCCTCAGCGGTCTGGGCTAGTCTGACGTCATGCGTGTCTCGTGATCTGATCATGTGACCGCGGTCCTCAGCGGTCTGGGCTAGTCTGACGTCATGCGTGTCTCGTGATCTGATCATGTGACCGCGGTCATCAGCGGTCTGGGCTAGTCTGACGTCATGCGTGTCTCGTGATCTGATCATGTGACCGCGGTCATCAGCGGTCTGGGCTAGTCTGACGTCATGCGTGTCTCGTGATCTGATCATGTGACCGCGGTCCTCAGCGGTCTGGGCTAGTCTGACCTCATGCGTGTCTCGTGATCTGATCATGTGACCGCGGTCCTCAGCGGTCTGGGCTAGTCTGACGTCATGCGTGTCTCGTGATCTGATCATGTGACCGCGGTCCTCAGCGGTCTGGGCTAGTCTGACCTCATGCGTGTCTCGTGATCTGATCATGTGACCGCGGTCCTCAGCGGTCTGGGCTAGTCTGACGTCATGCGTGTCTCGTGATCTGATCATGTGACCTCGGTCCTCAGCGGTCTGGGCTAGTCTGACGTCATGCGTGTCTCGTGATCTGATCATGTGACCGCGGTCCTCAGCGGTCTGGGCTAGTCTGACGTCATGCGTGTCTCGTGATCTGATCATGTGACCGCGGTCCTCAGCGGTCTGGGCTAGTCTGACGTCATGCGTGTCTCGTGATCTGATCATGTGACCGCGGTCCTCAGCGGTCTGGGCTAGTCTGACGTCATGCGTGTCTCGTGATCTGATCATGTGACCGCGGTCCTCAGCGGTCTGGGCTAGTCTGACGTCATGCGTGTCTCGTGATCTGATCATGTGACCGCGGTCATCAGCGGTCTGGGCTAGTCTGACGTCATGCGTGTCTCGTGATCTGATCATGTGACCGCGGTCATCAGCGGTCTGGGCTAGTCTGACGTCATGCGTGTCTCGTGATCTGATCATGTGACCGCGGTCATCAGCGGTCTGGGCTAGTCTGACGTCATGCGTGTCTCGTGATCTGATCATGTGACCTCGGTCCTCAGCGGTCTGGGGCTAGTCTGACGTCATGCGTGTCTCGTGATCTGATCATGTGACCGCGGTCCTCAGCGGTCTGAGCTAGTCTGACGTCATGCGTGTCTCGTGATCTGATCATGTGACCGCGGTCATCAGCGGTCTGGGCTAGTCTGACGTCATGCGTGTCTTGTGATCTGATCATGTGACCGCGGTCCTCAGCGGTCTGGGCTAGTCTGACGTCATGCGTGTCTCGTGATCTGATCATGTGACCTCGGTCATCAGCGGTCTGGGCTAGTCTGACGTCATGCGTGTCTCGTGATCTGATCATGTGACCGCGGTCCTCAGCGGTCTGGGCTAGTCTGACGTCATGCGTGTCTCGTGATCTGATCATGTGACCGCGGTCATCAGCGGTCTGGGCTAGTCTGACGTCATGCGTGTCTCGTGATCTGATCATGTGACCGCGGTCATCAGCGGTCTGGGCTAGTCTGACGTCATGCGTGTCTCGTGATCTGATCATGTGACCGCGGTCCTCAGCGGTCTGGGCTAGTCTGACGTCATGCGTGTCTCGTGATCTGATCATGTGACCGCGGTCATCAGCGGTCTGGGCTAGTCTGACGTCATGCGTGTCTCGTGATCTGATCATGTGACCGCGGTCCTCAGCGGTCTGGGCTAGTCTGACGTCATGCGTGTCTCGTGATCTGATCATGTGACCGCGGTCCTCAGCGGTCTGGGCTAGTCTGACGTCATGCGTGTCTCGTGATCTGATCATGTGACCGCGGTCCTCAGCGGTCTGGGCTAGTCTGACGTCATGCGTGTCTCGTGATCTGATCATGTGACCGCGGTCCTCAGCGGTCTGGGCTAGTCTGACGTCATGCGTGTCTCGTGATCTGATCATGTGACCGCGGTCATCAGCGGTCTGGGCTAGTCTGACGTCATGCGTGTCTTGTGATCTGATCATGTGACCGCGGTCCTCAGCGGTCTGGGCTAGTCTGACGTCATGCGTGTCTCGTGATCTGATCATGTGACCTCGGTCATCAGCGGTCTGGGCTAGTCTGACGTCATGCGTGTCTCGTGATCTGATCATGTGACCGCGGTCCTCAGCGGTCTGGGCTAGTCTGACGTCATGCGTGTCTCGTGATCTGATCATGTGACCGCGGTCATCAGCGGTCTGGGCTAGTCTGACGTCATGCGTGTCTTGTGATCTGATCATGTGACCTCGGTCCTCAGCGGTCTGGGCTAGTCTGACGTCATGCGTGTCTCGTGATCTGATCATGTGACCTCGGTCATCAGCGGTCTGGGCTAGTCTGACGTCATGCGTGTCTCGTGATCTGATCATGTGACCTCGGTCCTCAGCGGTCTGGGCTAGTCTGACGTCATGCGTGGCTCGTGATCTGATCATGTGACCGCGGTCCTCAGCGGTCTGGTCATGTGACCGCGGTCATCAGCGGTCTGGGCTAGTCTGACGTCATGCGTGTCTCGTGATCTGATCATGTGACCTCGGTCATCAGCGGTCTGGGCTAGTCTGACGTCATGCGTGTCTCGTGATCTGATCATGTGACCTCGGTCCTCAGCGGTCTGGGCTAGTCTGACGTCATGCGTGTCTCGTGATCTGATCATGTGACCTCGGTCCTCAGCGGTCTGGGCTAGTCTGACGTCATGCGTGTCTCGTGATCTGATCATGTGACCTCGGTCATCAGCGGTCTGGGCTAGTCTGACGTCATGCGTGTCTCGTGATCTGATCATGTGACCTCGGTCCTCAGCGGTCTGGGGCTAGTCTGACGTCATGCGTGTCTCGTGATCTGATCATGTGACCGCGGTCCTCAGCGGTCTGGGCTAGTCTGACCTCATGCGTGTCTCGTGATCTGATCATGTGACCGCGGTCCTCAGCGATCTGGGCTAGTCTGACGTCATGCGTGTCTCGTGATCTGATCATGTGACCGCGGTCCTCAGCGGTCTGGGCTAGTCTGACGTCATGCGTGTCTCGTGATCTGATCATGTGACCTCGGTCATCAGCGGTCTGGGCTAGTCTGACGTCATGCGTGTCTCGTGATCTGATCATGTGACCGCGGTCCTCAGCGGTCTGGGCTAGTCTGACCTCATGCGTGTCTCGTGATCTGATCATGTGACCGCGGTCCTCAGCGGTCTGGGCTAGTCTGACCTCATGCGTGTCTCGTGATCTGATCATGTGACCTCGGTCATCAGCGGTCTGGGCTAGTCTGACGTCATGCGTGTCTCGTGATCTGATCATGTGACCTCGGTCATCAGCGGTCTGGGCTAGTCTGACGTCATGCGTGTCTCGTGATCTTATCATGTGACCTCGGTCATCAGCGGTCTGGGCTAGTCTGACGTCATGCGTGTCTCGTGATCTGATCATGTGACCTCGGTCATCAGCGGTCTGGGCTAGTCTGACGTCATGCGTGTCTCGTGATCTGATCGTGTGACCGCGGTCCTCAGCGGTCTGGGCTAGTCTGACGTCATGCGTGTCTCGTGATCTGATCGTGTGACCGCGGTCCTCAGCGGTCTGGGCTAGTCTGACGTCATGCGTGTCTCGTGATCTGATCGTGTGACCGCGGTCCTCAGCGGTCTGGGCTAGTCTGACGTCATGCGTGTCTCGTGATCTGATCATGTGACCGCGGTCCTCAGCGGTCTGGGCTAGTCTGACGTCATGCGTGTCTCGTGATCTGATCATGTGACCTCGGTCATCAGCGGTCTGGGCTAGTCTGACGTCATGCGTGTCTCGTGATCTGATCATGTGACCTCGGTCATCAGCGGTCTGGGCTAGTCTGACGTCATGCGTGTCTCGTGATCTGATCATGTGACCTCAGTCCTCAGCGGTCTGGGCTAGTCTGACGTCATGCGTGTCTCGTGATCTGATCATGTGACCTCGGTCATCAGCGGTCTGGGCTAGTCTGACCTCATGCGTGTCTCGTGATCTGATCATGTGACCGCGGTCCTCAGCGGTCTGGGCTAGTCTGACGTCATGCGTGTCTCGTGATCTGATCATGTGACCGCGGTCATCAGCGATCTGGGGCTAGTCTGACCTCATGCGTGTCTCGTGATCTGATCATGTGACCGCGGTCCTCAGCGGTCTGGGCTAGTCTGACGTCATGCGTGTCTCGTGATCTGATCATGTGACCGCGGTCCTCAGCGGTCTGGGCTAGTCTGACGTCATGCGTGTCTCGTGATCTGATCATGTGACCGCGGTCATCAGCGGTCTGGGCTAGTCTGACGTCATGCGTGTCTCGTGATCTGATCGTGTGACCGCGGTCCTCAGCGGTCTGGGCTAGTCTGACGTCATGCGTGTCTCGTGATCTGATCGTGTGACCGCGGTCCTCAGCGGTCTGGGCTAGTCTGACGTCATGCGTGTCTCGTGATCTGATCATGTGACCGCGGTCCTCAGCGGTCTGGGCTAGTCTGACGTCATGCGTGTCTCGTGATCTGATCATGTGACCTCGGTCATCAGCGGTCTGGGCTAGTCTGACGTCATGCGTGTCTCGTGATCTGATCATGTGACCTCGGTCATCAGCGGTCTGGGCTAGTCTGACGTCATGCGTGTCTCGTGATCTGATCATGTGACCTCAGTCCTCAGCGGTCTGGGCTAGTCTGACGTCATGCGTGTCTCGTGATCTGATCATGTGACCTCGGTCATCAGCGGTCTGGGCTAGTCTGACCTCATGCGTGTCTCGTGATCTGATCATGTGACCGCGGTCCTCAGCGGTCTGGGCTAGTCTGACGTCATGCGTGTCTCGTGATCTGATCATGTGACCGCGGTCATCAGCGATCTGGGGCTAGTCTGACCTCATGCGTGTCTCGTGATCTGATCATGTGACCGCGGTCCTCAGCGGTCTGGGCTAGTCTGACGTCATGCGTGTCTCGTGATCTGATCATGTGACCGCGGTCCTCAGCGGTCTGGGCTAGTCTGACGTCATGCGTGTCTCGTGATCTGATCATGTGACCGCGGTCATCAGCGGTCTGGGCTAGTCTGACGTCATGCGTGTCTCGTGATCTGATCATGTGACCGCGGTCCTCAGCGGTCTGGGCTAGTCTGACGTCATGCGTGTCTCGTGATCTAATCATGTGACCTCGGTCATCAGCGGTCTGGGCTAGTCTGACGTCATGCGTGTCTCGTGATCTGATCATGTGACCGCGGTCCTCAGCGGTCTGGGCTAGTCTGACGTCATGCGTGTCTCGTGATCTGATCATGTGACCGCGGTCATCAGCGGTCTGGGCTAGTCTGACCTCATGCGTGTCTCGTGATCTGATCATGTGACCGCGGTCCTCAGCGGTCTGGGCTAGTCTGACCTCATGCGTGTCTCGTGATCTGATCATGTGACCTCGGTCATCAGCGGTCTGGGCTAGTCTGACGTCATGCGTGTCTCGTGATCTGATCATGTGACCTCGGTCATCAGCGGTCTGGGCTAGTCTGACGTCATGCGTGTCTCGTGATCTGATCATGTGACCTCGGTCCTCAGCGGTCTGGGCTAGTCTGACGTCATGCGTGTCTCGTGATCTGATCATGTGACCTCGGTCCTCAGCGGTCTGGGCTAGTCTGACGTCATGCGTGTCTCGTGATCTGATCATGTGACCTCGGTCCTCAGCGGTCTGGGCTAGTCTGACGTCATGCGTGTCTCGTGATCTGATCATGTGACCGCGGTCCTCAGCGATCTGGGGCTAGTCTGACGTCATGCTTGTCTCGTGATCTGATCGTGTGACCTCGGTCCTCAGCGGTCTGGGCTAGTCTGACGTCATGCGTGTCTCGTGATCTGATCATGTGACCGCGGTCCTCAGCGGTCTGGGCTAGTCTGACGTCATGCGTGTCTCGTGATCTGATCATGTGACCTCGGTCCTCAGCGGTCTGGGCTAGTCTGACGTCATGCGTGTCTCGTGATCTGATCATGTGACCTCGGTCCTCAGCGGTCTGGGCTAGTCTGACGTCATGCGTGTCTCGTGATCTGATCATGTGACCGCGGTCCTCAGCGGTCTGGGCTAGTCTGACGTCATGCGTGTCTCGTGATCTGATCATGTGGGGGAAGAGATGCGGGTGAAGAGATGCGGGTGAAGAGATGCGGGTGAAGAGATGCGGGGGAAGAGATGCGGGGGAAGAGATGTGGGGGAAGAGATGCGGGTGAAGAGATGCGGGTGAAGAGATGCGGGGGAAGAGATGCGGGGGAAGAGATGCGGGTGAAGAGATGCGAGGGAAGAGATGCGGGGGAAGAGATGCGGGGGAAGAGATGCGGGGGAAGAGATGCGGGTGATGAGATGTGGGGGAAGAGATGCGGGGGAAGAGATGCGGGTGAAGAGATGCGGGGGAAGAGATGCGGGGGAAGAGATGCGGGGGAAGAGATGCGGGTGAAGAGATGCGAGTGAAGAGATGCGGGGGAAGAGATGCGGGGGGAAGAGATGCGAGTGAAGAGATGCGGGTGAAGAGATGCTGGTGAAGAGATGTGAGTGAAGAGATGCGGGGGAAGAGATGCGGGGGAAGAGATGCGGGGGAAGAGATGCGTGGGAAGAGATGCGGGTGAAGAGATGCGGGTGAAGAGATGCGGGGGAAGAGATGCGGGTGAAGAGATGCGGGTGAAGAGATGCGGGTGAAGAGATGCGGGTGAAGAGATGCGTGGGAAGAGATGCGGGGGAAGAGATGCGGGTGAAGAGATGCGGGTGAAGAGATGCGGGGGAAGAGATGCGGGGGAAGAGATGCGGGGGAAGAGATGCGTGGGAAGAGATGCGGGTGAAGAGATGCGAGTGAAGAGATGCGAGTGAAGAGATGCGGGGAAGAGATGCGGGGGAAGAGATGCGGGGGAAGAGATGCGGGTGAAGAGATGCGAGTGAAGAGATGCGGGTGAAGAGATGCGGGTGAAGAGATGCGAGTGAAGAGATGCGGGGGAAGAGATGCGGGGAAGAGATGCGGGTGAAGAGATCCGGGTGAAGAGATGCGGGGGATGCGGGTGAAGAGATGCGGGGGAAGAGATGCGGGTGAAGAGATGCGGGTGAAGAGATGCGGGGGAAGAGATGCGGGTGAAGAGATGCGGGGGAAGAGATGCGAGTGAAGAGATGCGGGGGAAGAGATGCGAGTGAAGAGATGCGGGGGAAGAGATGCGAGTGAAGAGATGCGGGGGAAGAGATGCGAGTGAAGAGATGCGGGGGAAGAGATGCGGGGAAAGAGATGCGAGTGAAGAGATGCGGGTAAAGAGATGCGGGGGAAGAGATGCGGGGGAAGAGATGCGGGGGAAGAGATGCGAGTGAAGAGATGCGAGGGAAGAGATGCGGGGGAAGAGATGCGGGGGAAGAGATGCGGGTGAAGAGATGCGGGGGAAGAGATGCGGGTGAAGAGATGCGGGTGAAGAGATGCGGGGGAAGAGATGCGGGTGAAGAGATGCGGGGGAAGAGATGCGGGGGAAGAGATGCGGGGGAAGAGATGCGGGTGAAGAGATGCGGGGGAAGAGATGCGGGTGAAGAGATGCGGGTGAAGAGATGCGGGTGAAGAGATGCGAGTGAAGAGATGCGAGTGAAGAGATGCGAGTGAAGAGATGCGGGTGAAGAGATGCGAGTGAAGAGATGCGGGTGAAGAGATGCGGGGGAAGAGATGCGGGTGAAGAGATGCGGGTGAAGAGATGCGAGTGAAGAGATGCGGGTGAAGAGATGCGAGTGAAGAGATGCGGGTGAAGAGATGCGGGGGAAGAGATGCGGGTGAAGAGATGCGGGGGAAGAGATGCGGGGAAGAGATGCGGGTGAAGAGATGCGGGGGAAGAGATGCGGGTGAAGAGATGCGGGGGAAGAGATGCGGGTGAAGAGATGCGGGGGAAGAGATGCGGGTGAAGAGATGCGAGTGAAGAGATGCGGGGGAAGAGATGCGGGGGAAGAGATGCGGGGGAAGAGATGCGGGTGAAGAGATGCGGGGGAAGAGATGCGGGTGAAGAGATGCGGGGGAAGAGATGCGGGTGAAGAGATGCGAGTGAAGAGATGCGGGGGAAGAGATGCGAGTGAAGAGATGCGGGGGAAGCGATGCGTGTTGCATCTCGTCTCTCAGGAGCTGTTTGTGTGTTGTGTCTTGTCTATCAGGAGCTGTGTGTGCTGCGGGGCGAGTTCCAGGCGCTGCAGCTGCTGCAGGAGGAGCAGGAGGAGGTTTTACGGCGCAGGGAGAGGGAGCTGACGGCCCTGAGAGGAGCTCTGGAGGAAGAGATCTCAGCTCACGCCTCAGACCTGCACACACTGCAGGAGGAGCAGCAACAGGAGGTTCAGCAACTGAGGGAGGCCACGAGTCAGGCCAAAGAGGCAAGCAGCTGGAGACACAACACACTCACAACAACACACTCTCACAACAACACTCTCTCACAACAACACTCTCTCATCAACATACTCTCACACCAACACACACTCACAATAACAATCACAACAACACTCTCACAACAACACGAAATGACGCCTATCAAGACAAGCACATACTCAGCAGGGCTTTTTTTTACACTGCACTTATTGTGGTGCTAAACGCCGCTTTTAACCCTGGGTGAAGGAATGTTTCACACCTGTAATTTAGAAGAAGGGTTAGCAGGTCTGTTTATGTTAGGGATAATGTACATCCAGCCGGTTGTTTTCTCAGAATAAACCCCACAGGGTGATCAGGATCAGGTCTTGCTTCAGCCTAAAGGGGGTTTATTCTGAGATAACAACCGGCTGGATGTACATTATATCGCTTATTACACGGCTACTTGCCACATAAGTAAATAATTAGAAACAAAATATGACATATTATGCCCCTTTTCACAAGATGTAATATAAATATATGGTGTCCCTAGAATGTGTCTGTGAAATCTCAGCTCAAAATTCCCCCCAGATCATTTATTATAGCTTGTCAAATTTACCCCTTTTTGGGTGTGAGTAAAAATGCGCCGTTTTTGTGTGTGTTCCTTTAAATGCAAATGAGCTTTAGCTCCGCCTCCGTTCAGAAGAGGGCGGAGCCTTCACACGAGCTTCAGAGACTCCGGCAATAACAACACAGGCCAATCTCACTGATCCAGAGTCAGGAGTAACCAGCAGCGAGTGCAGCCTTACGGAGAGACTCAGGGAGAGCTTCACTTTTACACGTTTCTGAATGTTAGCGGAGACATTTCTGTAGTTGTTGTGGAGTTACACTGATCATCTCCTCATCATGTTGAACTCTTCCACAAGTGTCCACAGTTCCTGAGGTGTTTATAAGACAGCGCTGACATGTTCTGGTCAATAGTGTTCAGTGTCGTCTGTGCTCGACCACAGAACAGTTTCAGGCTTTGCTGGATCTTCTCCAGTGCGTTAGAACTGGTCTCTGTTGGCGCTCGCCGAACCCAATGTCGCTGGTGTGTGTGAACGTGCAGATTAAGGGCCGGGAATATTATAATAAGATCCTCTTCATACAGCTTGCAGAGATAGGCTCACCAGAACAGAGTTACTGGGTTTCACTTTTCACGTTTTCTGGGTTGGTAGAAGCACCGGGGACCCGATTATAGCATTTACACACGGGGAAAGTCAGATTTTCATGATATGGCCCCTTTAAGTAGTAAGCATTAAGATGAAATAAAAAAT